>NC_041382.1:745829677-745870612 GCF_002162155.2 Triticum dicoccoides | reverse complement strand
ATCAAGATCTTTTCAACACATTGTGCTTGCCAAAGGATAAAATGTAAAAAGGAAAGGTGAATATCACCATGACTCTTACATAAGGTAGAGGGTAAAAGTAAAAGATAGGCCCTTCGCAGAGGGAAGCAGAGGTTGTCATGCGCTTTTATGGTTGGATGCACGAAATCTTAATGCAAAAGAACGTCACTTTATATTGCCACTTGTGATATGGACCTTTATTATGCAGTCCGTCACTTTTATTTCTTCCATATCACAAGATCGTATAAATCTTATTTTCTCCACACTAATAAGTCATACATATTTAGAGGGAAATTTTTATTGCATGCACCGATGACAACTTACTTGATGGATCTTACTCAATCCATATGTAGATATGGTGGAATCTCATGGCAAAATTGGGTTTAGGGATATTTGGAAGCAGAAGTAGTATCTCTACTTGGTGCAGAGAATTTGGCTAGCAAGAGAGGGAAAGGAAAGCTCAACATGTTGGATGATCCGTGAAAATATAATTTATCTTAGATGTAAGAAAACATAAGACATTATGTTGTCTTCCTTGTACAACATCAACTCTTTAGCATATCATACTTTAATGAGTGCTCACAATTATAAAAGATGTCCAAGATAGTATATTTATATGTGAAAACCTCTATTTCTTTATTACTTCCTATTAATTGCAACGATGACCAAAACTATGTTTGTCAACTCTCAACAACTTTTATTCATCATACTCTTTATATGTGAGCTCATTACTCTCCATAAGATCCATATGATCTCTTTATTTCTTTTTATTTCTTCTCTTTTATTTTATTCCCTCAAGATCATAGCAAAATAATCGAGCGCTTGACTCAACACTAATCTTTATTATATATAGCTCACGGACTCGATTACATAGGAAGATCATAAAGCAAAACTCACAACTAGATCATACTAAACCTTTATTCTACTAGATCAAGATATTATCAAAAAGGATTGAACTAAGAAAAATGGTAAAGGTAAAACTAATGGTGATACGATACCGGGGCACTCCCCCAAGCTTGGCAGTTGCCAAGGGGAGTGCCCTTACCCATGTGATTATGTCTCTTTTGCCGGTGAAGGAGATGGAGTTGTTGATGATGTAGGCTTGTCGTCCCTCTTCCAAGGCATAGGCTCACCATCATAGAAGGATGATCGAGTCTCCAGGATCCTTAAATCTACAGCCAAAGTCATCCTCTTGAATCTATATCCATACTCACAGTTTTGATTTTGCAGGTCATAGATCTGGGCTTGGAGGAGTTCGATTTTCTCATGAAGCTTGAAGATGGCCTCCCCAATGTCCTTGGCATCCAACTTGTGGTTGTTGGTGAACTCCATGATCATTATGTGATTGGAGTCGAGTCCATGCTCCACCATCTCTTGACACTTGAAAACTTGTTGTTCCATTGCCTCGAGCCTTGTCTCCACGCTTCCGGTCCTCCTTGGTCCCTCAACATCGTGGATGTGCAATAACCCCTCACGCATCTCAATGGTTTGAGGGTGTCGCAGCACCTCCGCGAGGTAGGGGTTGATGACCTTCTCTAAAAACTTGTCCTTGGGGGCACTTGAAGATGACATGGCGACCTAGATGTGTCAGAAAAACTCCTTGAAACAAAAACAAGAGATATTTGCGTGATACGATGGTCAAAACCTTCAGGAGATTATATAGTGAATTTTTAGCGACCAAATTAAAGAAGTATCATGCAAGAAAACAGAGTCCGGAGAGCACACGAGGTGCCCATGAGGCAGGGGGCGCGCCCTCCACCCTCGTGGAAGCCTCGTGTCCTTTCCGTGTCTGCTTCTTATTTTTCTGTTTTCTTAAATATTCCAAAATGGAGAAAAATTTCCATTAGAACTGTTTTGGTGTCGGTTTACTTACCGTACCACATACCTATTCCTTTTCAGAGTCTGAAACGTTCTGGAAAGTGTCCCTTATGTATTCCTCCGGGGTTACGGTTTCAATAACATTAGTTTCAACATTTATAGGATTACCTGAGATATAATGTTTGATTCTTTGACCATTCACCACCTTCGGATTTGTGCCTTTGAAGTTGTTCATTTTTATGGTACCGGAACGATAGACCTCCTCGATAACGTAAGGACCTTCCCATTTAGAGAGAAGTTTGCCTGCAAAAAATCTTAAACGGGAGTATAACAATACATAATAACCTACATTGAACTCATGTTTTTGTATCCTTTTATCATGCCATCTTTTAACTTTTTCTTTAAACAGCTCGGCATTTTCATAAGCCTGGGTTCTCCATTCATCAAGTGAGCTACTGTCAAAAAGCCTCTTCTCATCAACAAGTTGGAAGTCATAGTTGAGCTCTTTAATAGCCCAATATGCCTTATGTTCTAATTCAAGAGGTGAGTGACATGCTTTACCATAAACCATTTTATATGGAGACATACCCATAGGATTTTTATATGCAGTTCTATAAGCCCATAATGCATCATCAAGTTTCTTGGACCAATTCTTTCTAGATCTATTAATAGTCTTTGAGAAATTAATTTAAGCTCTCTATTGCTAAGTTCTCCTTGGCCACTAGACTGTGGGTGATAAGGAGATGCAATTATATGATTAATATCATACTTAGCAAGCATTTTACGAATGGCACCATGAATAAAATGTGAACCACCATCAGTCATTAAATATCTAGGGACTCCAAACCTCGGAAAAATAACTTCTCTAAGCATCTTAACAGAGGTGTTATGATCAGCACTACTAGTTGGAATAGCTTCTACCCACTTGGTAACGTAATCAACAACAACTAAAATACGTGTATACCCATTAGAGGAAGGAAAATGTCCCATATAATCGAAGCCCCAAACATCAAATGGTTCAATAACAAGTGGATAATTTATAGGCATTTCTTGACGTCTACTAATATTACCAATTCTTTGACATTCATCACAAGATAAGACAAACTTACGAGCATCCTTGAAGAGAGTAGGCCAATAAAACCGGATTGCAATAACTTATGTGCAGTTCTATCTCCATAAGCTTTGGAGTGACACTTACATAGGATATGTTCATGTTCATGCTCAGGTATACAACGTCTAATAACATCATCTACTACTTCTTTATAAAGGTGTGGGTCATCCCAGAAGTAATGTCTTAAATCGTAGAAAAACCTTTTCTTTTGCTGGTAGGTGAAACTAGGTGGTATAAATTTAGCAACAATGTAATTAGCATAATAAGCATACCAAGAAGCAGTACGAGAAGCATTTATGAAAACTGATTGTTCATTGATGACCCACAAGTATAGGGGATCGCAACAGTTTTCGAGGGTAGAGTATTCAACCCAAATGTATTGATTCGACACAAGGGGAGCCAAAGAATATTCTCAAGTATTAGCAGCTGAGTTGTCAATTCAACCACACCTGGAAACTTAATATCTGCAGCAAAGTGTTTAGTAGCAAAGTAATATGATAGTAGTGGTAACGGTAGCAAAAGTAACAATAGCAAAAGTAATGTTTTCGGTATTTTGTACTGATTGTAACAATAGCAACGGAAAAGTAAATAAGCGAAGAACAATATATGGAAAGCTCGTAGGCAATGGATCGGTGATAGAGAATTATGCCGGATGCGGTTCATCATGTAACAGTCATAACCTAGGGTGACACAGAACTAGCTCCAATTCATCAATGTAATGTAGGCATGTATTCCGAATATAGTCATACGTGCTTATGGAAAAGAACTTGCATGACATCTCTTGTCCTACCCTCCTGTGGCAGCGGGGTCCTAATGGAAACTAAGGGATATTAAGGCCTCCTTTTAATAGAGTACCGGACCAAAGCATTAACACATAGTGAATACATGAACTCCTCAAACTACGGTCATCACCGGGAGTGGTCCCGATTATTGTCACTTCGGGGTTGCCGGATCATAACACATAGTAGGTGATTATAGACTTGCAAGATCGGATCAAGAACTCTCATATATTGATGAAAACATAATATGTTCAGATGTTAAATCATGGCACTCGGGCCCTAGTGACAAGCATTAAGCATAGCAAAGTCATAGCAACATCAATATCAGAACATAGTGGATACTAGGGATCAAACCCTAACAAAACTAACTCGATTACATGATAAATCTCATCCACCCATCACCGTCCGGCAAGCCTACGATGGAATTACTCACGCACTGCGGTGAGCATCATGAAATTGGTGATGGAGGATGGTTGATGATGACGATGGCGACGGATTCCCCTCTCCGGAGCCCCGAACGGACTCCAGATAAGCCCTCCCGAGAGGTCTTAGGGCTTGGCGGCGGCTCCATATCGTAAAATGCGATTAATCCTTCTCTCTGATTTTTTTCTCCCCGAAAGCAAATATATAGAGTTGGAGTTGAGTTCGGAAGAGCTCCAGGGGGCCCACGAGGTAGGGGGCGCGCCCAGGGGGGCAGGCGCGCCCCCACCCTCGTGGCTAGGGTGTGGCCCCCCTGGTCTTCATCTTTTGCAAGGATTTTTTATTATTTCCAAATAGACATTCCGTGAAGTTTCAGGTCATTCCAAGAACTTTTGTTTCTGCACATAAATAACACCATGGCAATTCTGCTTAAAACTGCGTCAGTCCGGGTTAGTTCCATTCAAATCATGCAAGTTAAAGTCCAAAACAAGGGCAAAGGTGTTTGGAAAAGTAGATACGAGGGAGACGTATCATTCATCAGGAAAGCTATCATCAATAGGTAGTGGGTCATCAAGAACATTCTCTAACCTAGACAAGTTGTTCGCAACAGGGTTCTCAGCTCCCTTTCTATCAATATTATGCAAATCAAATTCTTGTAGCAGGAGAACCCATCTAATAAGTCTAGGTTTATCATCTTTCTTTTCCATAAGATATCTAATAACAACATGATCAGTGTGAATAGTTACTTTAGAATCAACAATATAAGGTCTGAACTTATCACAAGCAAATATAACTGCTAAGAATTCCTTTTCAGTAGTAGCATAATTTCTCTGGGCATTGTCTAGAGTTTTACTAGCATATTGAATAACATTTAATTTTTTTTATCAACTCTTTGTCCTAGAACAACACCTACAACATAGTCACTAGCATCGCACATGATTTCAAAGGGTAAATTCCAATCAGGAGGCTGAATAATAGGTGCAGAAATCAAGGCTTTCTTAAGTATTTCGAGTGCTTCTACACAATCATCATCAAAGACAAAAGGAATATCTTTTTGTAATAGTTTAGTCAGAGGCCAGGAAATTTTTGAGAAGTCCTTGATGAACCTCCTATAAAAACCGGCATGACCAAGGAAACTTCTTATACCTTTGATGTCCTTGGGACACGGCATCTTTTCAATAGCATCAACTTTAGCTTTGTCAACTTCAATACCTCTTTCAGAAATTTATGCCCCAAGACAATACCTTCATTAACCATAAAGTGGCACTTCTCCCAATTCAAGACAAGGTTAGTTTCTTCACATCTCTGCAAAACTCGATCAAGGTTTCTCAAGCAATCATCAAAAGAGGATCCATAAACAGAGAAATCATCCATGAAAACTTCACAAGTCTTTTCACAAAAGTCAGAGAATATAGCCATCACGCATCTTTGAAAGGTAGAAGGTGCATTACATAAACCAAAAGGCATACGTCTATAAGCAAAGGTACCGAAAGGGCAAGTAAAAGTAGTCTTTTCTTGATCATCAGCTAACACAGGTATTTGAGAGAAACCAGAGTAACCATCTAGAAAGCAAAAATGTGTATGTTTGGATAATATTTCTAACAGATCAATGAAAGGTAAAGGGTAATGATCTTTTTAGTAGCTTTATTTAATTTGCGGAAATCAATCACCATCCTATAACCTGTAATAATTCTTTGCGGAATCAATTCATCTTTATCATTAGGAACGACAGTAATACCTCCCTTCTTAGGGACACAATGGACAGGGCTTACCCACTGACTATCAGCAACGGGATAAATTATACCTGCCTCTAGAAGCTTTAGTATTTCTTTTCTTACAACTTCTTTCATCTTAGGATTTAGCCGTCGTTGGTGATCAATAACTGGTTTGGCGTCTTTCTCCAAATTTATTTTGTGTTGACATAGAGTGGGACTAATGCCCTTAAGATCATCAAGAGTATATCCAATAGCAGCACAGTGCTTCTTCAGAGTTTTCAATAATTTCTCTTCTTCATGCTCTGAAAGGTTAGCACTAATAATAACAGGATATATCTTCTTTTCATCAAGATAAGCATATTTAAGAGTATCAGGCAATGGTTTAAGCTCAAACACGGGATCACCTTTGGGTGGATGAGGATCCCCTAGGATTTCAACACGCAAGTTGTGTTTTAGAATAGGTCCCTGTTTAAAAAATACTTCATCTATTTCCCTTATTTCATTCATAAACATATCGTTTTCATGGTCTAGCAAATATTGTTCTATAGGATCAGTAGGAGGCACGACAATAGAAGCAAGACCAATAATTTCATCTTTACTAGGCAATTCTTTATCATGGGGTTGTCTATGAAATTTAGCAAAATTAAACTCATGAGACATATCCCCCAAACCAACAGAAACAATATCTTTATTGCAGTCTATCTTAGCATTAATAGTATTCAAGAAGGGTCTGCCAAATATAATGGGACAAAAGTCATCTTGTGGAGAACCGAGAACAAGAAAATCAGCAGGATATTTAACTTTCCCACACAAGACTTCAGCATCTCTAACAATCCCAACTGGTGAAATAGTATCTCTATTGGCAAGCTTAATTGTAACATCGATCTCTTCTATCTCAGCAGGTGCAATATCATGCATAATTTCTTTGTATAAGAAATGAGGTATTGCACTTGCACTAGCACCCATATCACATAAGCCATGATAGCAATGATCTCCTATTTTAACAGAAATAACAGGCATGCCTACAACAGGTCTATGTTTATTTTTAGCATCAGGTCTAGCAATTCTAGCAGATTCATTGCAGAAGTAAATAACATGCCCATCAATATTATCGGCCAAGAGATCTTTAACCATAGCAATACTAGGTTGAACTTTAATTTTCTCAGGGGGTTTAGGTGTCTTAATATTACTTTTGTTAACCAGAGTTGAAGCTTTAGCATGATCCTTTATCCTAACAGGGAAAGGTGGTTTCTCAATATAAGCAATAGGAACAACAGGATCATTATAAGTGATAGTCTTTTCTTCAACTTTAATAGGAGGAACTACTTTTACTTCAATGAGAGGATTATATTTAAACCACTTCTCCTTAGGGAGATCAACATGAGTAGCAAAGGATTCACAAAGAAGCTACTATCTCAGAGTCAAGTCCATATTTAGTGCTAAATTCATGGAAAACATCGGTATCCATGAAAGATTTAACACAATCAAACTTAGGTGTTATACCTAACTCTTTACCTTCGTCGAGGTCCCAATCTTTAGAGTTGTGTTTAATTCTTTCCAATAAATCCCATTTGAATTCAATAGTCTTCATCATAAAAGATCCAGTACAAGAAGCATCAAGCATGCAGTGATTACTAATAGAAAGCCGAGCATAAAATTTTTGAATGATCATTTCCCATGATAGCTCATGATTGGGGCATCAATATAACATTGACTTAAGCCTCCCCCAATCTTGAGCGATGCTTTCTCCTTCGCGAGGCCAAAAATTATATATATAATTACGATCACGATGAACAAGATGCATAGGATAAAACTTCTGAGGAAATTCCAATTTCAATCGCTTGTAGTCCCATGATCCCATATCATCACATATCCTATACCATGTCAATGCCTCTCCCTTCAAAGATAAAGGGAATAACTTCTTCTTGATAACATCATCGGGCATACCTGCAAGCTTAAATAATCCACAAACTTCATCCACATAGATTAAGTGTAAATTGGGATGCAATGTTCCATCTCTTGCAAAAGGATTAGCTAGCAGTTTCTCTATCATACCCGAACGAATTTCAAAGTAAGCATTTTCAGTAGGTTCAGTAGGTTGAGGAGCAACTCTTTGCTCTATTGGTCGGGGTGAAGATACCCCGAAAAAGCCCCACAAAGGATTTTGTTCCATAGTAACAAGTGACAGTAAATTTCAGCACACTATATAAATTTTCCTTACCAAATTCCACCGACCAAAGGCGCTTCACTCCCCGGTAATGGCGCCAGAAAAGAGTCTTGATTACCCACAAGTGTAGGGGATCTATCATATCCTTTTCGATAAGTAAGAGTGTCGAACCCAACGAGGAGCAGAACAAAATGGTAAGCAGTTTTCAGTAAGGTATTCTCTACAAGCACTGAAATTATCGGTAACAGATAGTTTTGTGATAAGGTAATTTGTAACGAGTAGCAAGTAAGTAAATAAGGTGCAGCAAGATGGACCAATCCTTTTTGTAGCAAAGGACAAGCCTGGACAAAGTCTTATATGAAGGAAACCGCTCCCGAGGACACATGGGAATTATCGTCAAGCTAGTGGTCATCACGTTCATATGATTCGCGTTTGGTACTGTGATAATTTGATATGTGGGTGGACCGGTGCTTGGGTACTGTCGGGGAATTGTCACAGCAGATGTCCTAGTGAAAGGACTTAGTCGTGGAGCCATCGCAACTAGGAAGCTTAAAGGGGTTAATCAGGACAAAGGACACGAGAGGTTTATACTGGTTCAGCCCCTTGCAGTGAAGGTAAAGCCTAGTCCAGTTGATGTGGTATTTCTAGGTTTCGATGACCAAGGAGAGAATACGCTAGCTTGGCTCTCGATCTGTTGTCCCTTTTTCTAAGCCGCCGTCGGGTCGTCCCCTTATATACACGGGTTGATACCCTGTGGCCTACAGAGTCCCGGCCGGCTCATACAACGTGTCCGGCTTAGTGACATCTCTAACGTGCCTTGTATTACAAGTCTATTCATACATGGCGGTTTATACTTACGGGCCTTAAGCCGCCCCTGGGCTTGGGCCTATTATAAGCCTTATTGTAAACCGTCACCTCGTATACTCTTCGGGCTTCATTCACATTACCCACCATTGTAGTTGACCCGGCCCCTCCTGGGCGGGTCATACTTGGTAGTCATATCCCCAACATTAGGCCCCAGGTTGATTTGAACTTTGTTCATGCCAATCTCCAACACTTAAAAAAATCCATCTTCCACTGCTTGCAAAAACTCTGTAACCCACCATGACATCATCTTCAAAATAATTGGAAACTCGCCACAACGTCATTTTTAACGGATCCTTATCTTAAATGCCTTCTGGAAATCGAGGCGTCTAATTAGCTGGATAACCATCATTTTGGCCTTCCTCATTTTTCGCGTCTGCCTGTTCACCTATCTCCTTATAAATAGGTGCAGCTGGTCTTCCTCATTATTCTTCTTCCTTATCTCGCAACCCCTCTATCGCTCGAACTCCGCCGCCGCAGCAGCGCTCACCGTCGTCCTCAACCTTGGCCGTTGCATCAACCTGAGCTTGTCCGAGAAGTCGGCGATCCTCCATAGCAGAACTGCATCCGTAAGTTTTTGCTTTTCCGCACCGTAGATCCGCATTAGGGTTTGTAAGTTCTTCTGTGTTCTTTGCTGTTCATCACAGATTCTTCGTAGTTTCTCCACCGCATCCTCTTTTGATCTAAAATAAGTGTAGAACTCATGTGGTAGTTGTTTCGCATCCATTTTAGATACTAGTAGATCCTATTTTCTTGCACAAAGCCCTCCTTAGGACTGATGAACTCCTCTGCACTGGTTTTTTAGGTCTACATTTATTTTCCTTTTTTGAACAATCTTGATCCAAAATAATAGCAACATCCTATGAAACTTGTTCATCTCAATACTTAGCCAATTTTCTTGTCGCTGGCAACTTTTGAATACCTTTAGTCATGGCGGCTTATCATGCCAGCTCATTTTTCCTTCATATATCATTAGCCCTTATTTAAGCCGCCATTATGCATCTGTATTGCAGACATTAACCTATGATTCCACCATTTAACTTAAACCGGCAAATTACTACCTTTTCAGCTTGTCCTCTCACCATGCCGCCAAAGATGATGACAGTCTGCAACTGGGTCCCTTCCACGGTCACTGACGCCACTCTGAAGGATTTTGTTAACATTGCGTTTTTACCGAAGAAGAGCCTTATGTCTTATCGTGCCCCTGAACCGGCCGAAGAAAAACCTCAGCCCAAGGATGGTGAAGTCATAGTCTTTACTGATCATATGAACCGGGGGTTTTCACCGTCCGGCTCGAAATTCTTCAGAGATGTTCTGCACTTTTTCAAGCTTCATCCACAAGATCTTGGACCCAATTCCATATCAAATATTTGCAATTTCCAGGTTCTCTGTGAGGTTTATCTTCAAGAAGAACCTACTGTTGAACTCTTCAGAGAGTATTTCTCTTTGAACCGCCAGAATGAATACACCAAAGGCCCTAGCATGGAACTTGGCGGAATTTCGACTCAGCGCCGACAGGGTGCTGTCTTTCCCTTAGTAGTCTTACCAAGCCATCCCAAGGATTGGAACCAAACTTGGTTTCATTGCAAAGACACATCGCCAGCTGACGAAAAACCAATGCCGGGTTACCGCGTGGAGCGCCTTGATGCTAATTTTTCACTCCCTGACAAGCTTTCTGCCGCTGAACATAAGAAGCTCATCCCAACCATCAAAAGGGTTCAAGCCTTGCTGGGAAATGGCTTAACTAGTGTTGACTTGATCCGCTGTTGGATCGCATGGCGGATCAATCCTCTGAGCCGTCGGTCTAACTTAATGTATAATTACACCGGAGGAGCAGACGATCTGTTGCGTTATTGCTCTCTACGTCTGACTGAAGAAGCTATTGTTGAAATGTCAACTACCCTTGTAAACAACAAATATGAAGACTGTAGTAAAGTAGGATCGAATCCTTTCTGTAAACTTAACCCGGCACCAGAGGTAAATCCCCTTGACTCCTTTTTTCTTTAATAGTTAAGCACTTGCATGATGTTTCAACCTGTTATTTGCCTACAGGCCAAATCTGACTTTTGGAAGGCCCAATATGATCATGAAGCCACCAAGAAGGCTAGAGCCGCCGCCATAGCCGCCAAGAAGACAACCCGAAAATCCAAGATGAAACAAACTGCTTCTGATATGTTCAAGTTGGATGATGTTTCTGAGTCGGAGGTAGCCCTTGACTCTCTTGGCCTGCTTTTTAGCAACCTTATTGACACTGATCATTGCCAGGATGACACAGGGGCCAGCTAGGCAGTAGAAGAAGAGGTAACTATTTCCTCCGACTCACAACCTTTGCCAAGACAGAAACCTCGACTTGTAACCCGGAAAGTAAGGTTTTCACACCCTTTGGCTTATTTAGATCCTCATTTTCTTTTGAAAAAACAGCAACATGAAAGTCGTTGTCAGACCCGGACCAGTGACGACAATGAACTGCCCTCCAGCTTACCGAAAACTCCTCAGAAACGCCAGAATGAGGTTTCTTTCACCTTTGACTTTTGCTTTTGTCAATGAATCTACTTCCTTGCTCTTTTTAAATCGTGATTTCACCTTTGCAGGAGGTCTCTCGTTCTTCTGGTGATTCCTCACAAACCCAATTTTCGGCCTTCAAGATTGCCCCTGGGTAAAGATAATTACCCTTCCTCTGCATCTTTATGTCCGTATCATTATACTGACTCATCAAATTGCTCTTAGTGGTCAAGCAAAACCCAAGAAAGCCAGGGTGATTAAGCCGACTAAAAACCCAGACTCCGCTGAACCGGCACTGCCAACTCCTGCCCTGCGACAACCTGAAGTGCCAGAAGACCCTGCTTTCAACGTTGGAATAGATCCTCCTGAACTGTCTGTTGACGAATCTGTTCTCAACCCATCTACTGTTGAATCGTCAAGCTCAGCTAACCCGCCGACGACTTACGACAGTGACGTTTTAATCACTGGTAGTAGATTTGTTGAACTGGGCAATCCAACGGTATTGGCCAGACACTCCTCCAAGCAACATGCTTTGGAAAAGCAAAAAGTTCGCTTCGACATCTCTCACTATGCTCACTGAGCATTAGTGATGTGCTATCTGGCTATCTTAGTCACATGCATTCTAGCCGTGACTCTGAAATTGAGATGGCCAAACAACTGCAATTGAAATACGAGGTATGATCTTCAGCTTTCCTTAACTTATATGTTCTGCAAGCCCCACAAGTCTCCTGATTATGGTAAACTTGAATGATCTGTAGACTTGTGATATATGTTGAAGTCTTGACCTAGATTTTTCCAAGTCCGGTTTAGAATTTTTAACCAAAGTTATCTGATTAACATAATTTCACCTGTAGTCCCCAAGGGTCGGCTTAATTCATCATGAATGAGTCGGTACTTAACTTCATAGCTGTCTTGAATCAGTCCAAACTAATATTGTTATCCATCTCAAGAGGAAAAACTTTTTGAATATCATGCATTAGCCCCTAAGTGCCAAGCGTTGTTACTTTTAAAACACTTGGGACTTTAATCATAGAAGAGTCATTTGTGCATTTAAAAATTGCTTTGGCAGGCATTATCCCCCAAGTGCCGAGTGGTGTTGCGTTTGCAAAGCACTTAGGACTTTAATCATTATGACCTTTATTGGAATAAATTTTGACATACCTGTGCATGTCTGTAGACTACCATAACTGAATTGGATTCTCAACTAACTGATGCCAAAACCCGGTTGGGGGCTCAAGAGACTGAGATAAAGAATGCTGACTCCAAACTCCAGTTGAGCCTAACTGAAGCAAACAAACTGAAGACCAGTTTTCATGTAGAGAAGAAATCCTGGGCAGATGAAAAAACCTTGCTGATACAGCGTGCTGAGACAGCCGAGGCGGCTCTCAAGGAGGTTACCACGGAACTCACCGATTTAAAGAACCGTGTATCTCAGATGGTCTCTGCAATCTCCGGTGAGTCATTGCATTATTTACTTAAAATCTATTTTTGCCAGAAATCTAAGCCGCATGCTTAACCTTTTAAAACACTCGTAGGTCCATGGAGCATCAATCTGAGCCAAAACAACTTGATAAAACTCAAGGCGGTTTGCACCCTGGTTGAGCAACTGTACACTGGAGCTCAACGGGCGCTTGCCATTATTTCCCCAGCCAACCAAGGACCAAACCTCTTGAGTGATGTCTTGAAGAAGTTATATATCTTACCCGCCAGATTCCAAGAAGTCAAGCGATCTTGTGCAAGAGCCGGAGCCCTAACTGCTCTAAGCCGCTCCAAAGCCTGGGTGTCAGAGCTAGACCCGCCAGATGCAGCCAAGGGGTATCCCAGCCTTAAGGAAGAAGGGACTCTGTTTGATCAAGATGATTTTGCTGCTTGTGTGAGGGGACTTCGTCCTCATGCTACCATCCTTGGCGACGAGACCAATATTGAGAAGTATCAGCCGGGTTTTGACGTTGAGAACAAAAAGATGGCAACTCCTTCGTATAAAGTGACAGATCTAATCCTGCCGGTTCACCAACACACCTTTGCCCCAGAAATTGACCCATCTGGCCTAATTGACGATGAAGCTGAGTTCGTTGCTATTCATGGCTTTGATTGGTCCAAGCCCAGTTTCCAAACAATGGAGGAAGATGAACCGGCAAGGGAGGAGTCGTAACCATCCAAATAATCCGGCTAAGATTTAATGAACCGGCCTTGGTTTAACATCTGCTTAGGAGAAAAAACAGTTTTAACCTTTTGGGGTCCCAATGCCTTGTAATAGGCTAGCTTAAACCTATATGTGCTGCCTATGCCATCGTGCATATCATACTGCGTACAACATTTTATCCGTCATGTCAATATATGCTTTATATCCATTATCATATTTGTAGTGTTTTAAATCTGTTCCTGTATGTAGAAGATGTGAAACTGTCCTGGCGGTTTGTCGTTGGACGGGTCAAAACACCCAATACACAACTATGAAATTACCATAACAGAATAATCAAGGCTAGATGTAAAGATAAATAAAGCTGGAAGGCCTTTGATTAAAGAAAAACACATATGAGTCTGTTTATGAATTTTAAATGACAATATCTTACCTGTGTTCTTTGAATCTGGACTGCCAGCTTATGTGACCCGGATAATAAGGGTGACAACCCAATCTTTTTAGAAGTCAAGACTTCCATATGCATGATGACTGTTATACCTTGGCAACTCACTGTCAAAGAACCAAGCCGTCTTAAATTGAAACCATACTTATAGTTAGATTCTAGACAACAAAAACCAGTAAAACAAAAGAGTATCTTTCAAACAATGTAAATCAAGCATCAAGAAAAAATTGGAGGCTTCTAATTCGAATACGATCAGTAAACCGAACCAAAGGCGTTAAGCTAGGATTCAAATACGATCATGTAGCCCCCAGTGGGTTTGGCGTTGTGCCGATCAAGAGGGTACCGACAGCTATGTTCTCTTTGGTTCGAATACGACCTATGTTTGAATAGGAAGCCCCCAAATGACCTTGAGAGGTTTTTAACGACCTTGATTCGAATACGATCCAAGTCATACCCAAAAGGGGTTAAGCTATGATTCAGATACGATCAATAAGCCCCTAGTGAGTTTGGCTTTGCGCCGATCAAGAGAGTTACGACAGCTATGTTCTCTTGGTTCGAATACGACCTATGTCTGAACAGGAAGCCCCCTAGTGACCATGAGGTTTGAACGGCTAGATTCTAATACGATCATGAGCCAGACCAAGAGGGTTAAGCTAGATTCGAATACGATCAGCCTCCAATGGGTCGTCTTATGCTTAAGATAACAAAGACATGTGATCATTAAGGAAAAAAGGACAGAGGTCCTGCTTTATTATTTATCATAATATATACAACGTCAAAGTATGTACATTATGAGAGCAGGTGGTTCAAGTGTAGTAAAGCCAAAGATGAGCAATATTCCACGGCCGGCGGGTCTCTTCCTCGGACTTACGTGAGTCTTTGTGCTCTCGAACATCGATAAGTGATACGTCTGCAACGTATCTATAATTTTTGATTGCTCCATGCTATATTATCTACTTTTCTGGACTATATTGGGCTTTATTTTCCACTTTTATATTATTTTTGGGACTAACCTATTAACCGGAGGCCCAGCCCAGAATTGCTGTTTTTTGCCTATTTCGGTGTTTCGAAGAAAAGAAATATCAAACGGAGTCCAAACAGAATAAAATCTTCGGGAACATGATTTTCTCACCGAACGTGATCCAGGAGACCTGGACCCTGCTCCAAGGAACAAAAGAGGCGGTCACGAGGGTGAGGGACACCCCCCCTATGGTGTGCCCCCTGCCTCGTGGGCCCCTCGTTGCTCCTCCGACGTACTTCTTCCTCCTATATATACACAGGTACCCCCAAACGATCAGAACAGGAGCCAAAAACCTAATTCCACCGCCGCAACTTTTTGTATCCATGAGATCCCATCTTGGGGCCTGTTTCGGAGCTCCGCCGGAAGAGGGCCGTCATCACGGAGGGCTTCTACATCATCATAGCCTCTCTGATGAAGTGTGAGTAGTTTACCTCAGACCTTCAGGTCCATAGTTAGTAGCTAGATGGCTTCTTCTCTCTCTTTGAATCTCAATACAAAGTTCTCCACCTCTCTTGTGGAGATCTATTCGATGTAATCTTCTTTTTGCGGTGTGTTTGTTGAGACTGATGAATTCTGGGTTTATGATCAAGTCTATCTATGAATAATATTTGAATCTTCTCTGAATTCTTTTATGTATGATTGGTTATCTTTGCAAGTCTCTTCGAATTATCCGTTTGGTTTGGCCAACTAGATTGGTAGTTCTTGCCATGGGAGAAGTGCTTATCTTTGGGTTCGATCTTGCGGTGTCCTTACCCAGTGACAGATGGGGCAGCAAGGCACGTATTGTATCGTTGCCATCGAGGATAACAAGATGGGGTTTATTTCATATTGCATGAATTTATCTCTCTACATCATGTCATCTTGCTTAAGGCGTTACTCTGTTTTTAACTTAATACTCTAGATGCATGCTGGATAGCGGTCGATGAGTGGAGTAATAGTAGTAGATGCATAATCATTTCGATCTACTTGTCACGGACTTGATGCCTATATACATGATCATGCCTAGATATTCTCATGACTATGCTCAATTATGTCAATTGCTCAACAGTAATTTGTTCACCCACCATAGAATACTTATGCTCTTGAGAGAAGCCACTAGTGAAACCTATGGCCCCCGAGTCTATTCTCATCATATCAATCTCCATCACTTTAATCTTGCTTTGCTTTTTACTTTGCTTTTACTTTTTACTTTGCATCTTTATACCAAAAATACCAAAAATATTATATCTATCAGATGTCACTCTCGTAAGTGACCGTGAAGGGATTGACAACCCCTAATCGCGTTGGTTGCGAGTAGTTGTCGCTTTGTGCAGGTACGAGGGACTTGAGCGTGGCCTCCTACTGGATTGATACCTTGGTTCTCAAAAACTGAGGGAAATACTTACGCTACTCTGCTGCATCATCCCTTCCTCTTCGGGGAAAACCAACGCAAGCTCAAGACGTAGCAATAAGGTAGTATGAACCGTTATTCAAGTTCTTGCTGACCACAACGGGTCCTTCCCAAGGTGGGGATAGCTTGTGCGCATCAGACTGATCCTGGATTAGCCGGAGCACCAAATCACCCTCTTGAAAGGTTCTTGACTTAACCCGGCGGCTATGATAATAGCGCAGGTCCTGTTGGTAAATCGTTGAGCGGGCTGCTCCTAAGTCACGCTCTTCATCTAATAGGTCAAGTGCATCCTGATGGGCTTTTTCGTTATCAGCTTCAACATAAGCCGCTACTTGGGGCGAGTCATGATGGATGTCACTGGGCAAAACTGCCTCTTCTCCATAAACCATGAAGAAAGGCGTATAACCCGTAGACCTGTTAGGGCTAGTATTGATGCTCCATATCATAGAGGGTAACTCTTCCACCCAACAACCCGGCGTCCGTTGTAAAGGAACCATAAGCGTTTTAGACCTTTCAGGATTTCCTGATTGGCTCTTTCAGCTTGACCATTGGATTGGGGGTGAGCTACTGATGAAACATCAAGCCGGATATGTTCCCGCTGACAGAATTCTTCCATAGCTCCTTGGGACAGGTTAATGCCATTGCCAATGATAATGCTGTGTGGAAAACCAAAATGAAAGATCACTTTCTTCATGAATTGAACCGCCGTGGCCGCATCACACTTACTAATTGGCTCTGCCTCAATCCACTTTGTGAATTTATCCACTACCACCAAAAGGTGCATCTTTTTATCTTTGGATCTTTTGAAAGGACCAACCATATCAAGCCCCCAGACTGCAAATGGCCAAGTAATTGGAATCATCCATAATTCCTGAGCCGGCACGTGCGCCCGTCGTGCAAATTTTTAACACCCATCGAACCTACTGACCAGATCCTCCACATCGGTGTGAGCCGTTAGCCAGTAAAAACCATGACAGAAAGCCTTGGCCACAAGAGACTTTGAACCGGCATGATGGCCACAATCTCCTTCATGGATCTCATGGAGAATTTCTTGACCTTCTTCAGGAGAAATACAAAGTTGAAATGCTCCGGTGACACTGCGATGATACAACTCACCATTGGAAATTGTCATCGACTTAGACCGCCGGGTTATCTGTCGAGCCAAGGTCTCATCCTCTGGCAACTCGCCCCGGGTCATGTAAGAAAAATACGGCACTGTCCAATCTGGAATGACAGGAAGAGCTGCCACCAATTGTGCTTCCGGGTCTGGAATAGCCAAGTCTCCTCGGTAGGCAACTTGACAGAAGGGTTATGCAGGACATCTAAAAAAGTGTTAGGCCGCACTGGCTTACGCTGAGATCCCAACCAGCTTAAAGCATCGGCGGCTTCGTTCTTTCTGTGGTCAATGTGTTCCACTTGATAACCCTTGAACTGTCCAGCAACAGCATCGACCTCATGGCGATAAGCCGCCATGAGAGGATCCTTGGAACCCTACTTGCCTGATACTTGCTGAGCCACCAAATCTGAGTCGCCAAGGCACCGTACCCGGCTTAAACTCATTTCTTTAGCCATTCGAAGACCATGGAGTAAGGCCTCATACTCAGCTGCGTTGTTAGTACAAGGAAACATCAATCGCAACACATAACAAAACTTGTCACCTCGAGGGGAAGTTAAAACAACTCTAGCCCCCGAGCCCTCCAATTGCCTGGACCCTTCAAAATGAATCGTCCAATATGTGTTGTCTGGCTTCTCTTCAGGTATTTGCAACTCCGTCCAATCGTTAATGAAATCCACCAGTGCTTGAGATTTGATGGCAGTGCGCGGCACATACTTTAAACCGTGAGACCCAAGTTCAATATCCCACTTGGCGACTCGTCCCATGGCTTCTCTATTTTGAATAATATCTCCTAAAGGAGCAGAGCTAACCACAGTGATAGGATGACCCTGAAAGTAATTCTTAAGCTTCCGGCTCGCCATGAACACCCCATAAACAAGTTTCTGCCAATGTGGATATCTCTGTTTGGAATCAATGAGCACCTCACTGACGTAGTAAACCGGTTGTTGAACCGGATATTCCTTGCCAGCCTCTTTACGCTCTACAACAATGGCCACACTGACAGCACGTGTGTTAGCAGCCACATATAACAACAGTGGCTCTTTATCAACGGGAGCAGCAAGAACCGGCGGCTCAGCGAGCTGTCTTTTCAGATCTTCAAAGGCAGAGTTGGCAGCATCACTCCAGACAAAATCATCCGTCTTCTTCATCATTTGATATAATGGCATAGCCTTCTCACCTAATCGGCTTATGAAACGGCTTAAAGCTGCAACACGACCCGCCAGCCGCTGAACATCATTGATGCATGTTGGCTTAGCCAAAGACGTAATCGCCTTTATTTTCTCCTGGTTAGCTTCAATGCCTCTGTTAGACACCAAAAAACCCAAAAGCTTGCCTGCCGGTACTCCAAAAACGCACTTGGCCGGGTTAAGCATCATCTTGTAGACCCGGAGATTATCAAAGGTTTCCTTCAGATCATCTACCAAGGTTTCCTTCTCTCTGGATTTCACCACTATATCGTCCACATAAGCATGAACATTACGCCCAATCTGATTATGAAGACAGTTCTGCACACACCGTTGATAAGCCGCCTGGGCACTCTCAAGCCCAAAGGGCATGGACACATAGCAAAAAGCTCCAAATGGAGTAATGAAAGTTGTCATATCCTGGTCCTTAACCGTCATCTTGATCTGATGGTAACCAGAGTAAGCATCCAAAAATCTCAAACACTCACAACCTACTGTAGCATTAATGATTTGATCAATACGAGGGAGAGCAAAAGGAGCAGCTGGACAAGCTTTGTTTAAGTCTGTGTAATCCACACACATATGCCCGGTGTCGTTCTTTTTAAGCACGAGCATTGGGTTAGCCAACCATTTCGGAAGAAAGACTTCAATAATGAACCCAGCTGCCAAAAGTCGGGCCACCTCCTCTCCAATGGCCTTGCGCCTTTCCTCGTTGAACCACCGAAGAAACTGCCTGACCGGCTTTAACTTTGAATCAATATTGAGAGTGTGCTCAGCGAGTTATCTCGGTACACCCGGCATGTCAGAAGGCTTCCATGCAAAGATGTTCCGGTTCTCACGGATGAACTCGATGAGCGTGTCTTCCTATTTGGGATCCAAATTAGCACTGATAATAAATTGTTTGGATGAGTCGCCAGGCACAAAATCAATCATCTTGGTATCGTCAGCTGACTTGAACTTCAGCGTCGGCTCATGCTCCGTAGTTTGCTTCTTCAAAGATGTCATGTCTGTCGGGTCAACATTGTCTTTGTAGAACTTTAACTCCTCTGTCGCGCAAACAGATTCTACGTAAGCAGCATCACCTTCCTCACACTCTAAGCCTATCTTTCCAACTTCCATGTACTGTGATAGTACCTTTATAACCCGGCATCTTGAGGTGCAGATAAACATAACACGGCTGTGCCATGAATTTTGCATAAGTCGGTCGTCCAAACAGGGCGTGATACGGGCTCTTGATTTTGACCACCTCAAATCTCAGCCCTGGAATCATGCTCATCTCCAAAAGCTACCTCCAGCTTAATCTTACCCACTGGATATGCCGACTTACCAAGCACCACTCCATGAAAAATAGTGTTGGACGTCTTAAGACTTTTGTCAGTCAACCCCATGCGACGGAATGTCTCATAATAGATGATGTTGATGCTACTGCCTCTGTCCATGAGTACTTTAGTAAATTTATATCCACCAACCTGAGGGGCCACCACCAAAGCCAGATGGCCCGGATTGTCAACCCAGGGCGGATGATCCTCCCTACTCCACAGAATAGTCCACTCGGACCATCTCAAATAACAAGGAATCACCGGCTCAACAGCATTGACCGCTCTCTTATGAAGTTTCTTGTCCCTTTTGCATAAACTGGTGGTGAACACATGATACTGCTCGCTATTTAGCTGCTTTGGGTTACTCGGAAACCCGGAATGCTGCTGCTGCGGACCTCCTTGACCAGATTGCTGATTATAACCACCTTTATTACCTTGAGGGCCCTGGCCATGAAAACCGCCACGGCCTGAATTGCCGTCTGGGCCATGAAAGCCGCCACCACCTGAGCCGCCACCAGGTCCATGATTACCGTCGAACACGTTAGAATTCTTGAAAGCCTTCATGATCGTACAGTCTTTCCATAGATGGGTGGCCGGCTTCTCCCGGGTGTCGTGTCTTGGACAGTGTTCATTTACCAACTGCTCAAGGGTGGGACCTGACCCGCCTGACCAAGGAAGTGGCCTCCCCTTACGCCGTTGATTGTTCCCTTGCACATACGCTACAAACTCCGAGCTGCTGTCAACCTTGCATTTGTTATTACCTCCTTGATTCGCCGAGTTATGCTAAAGGCCCTTAGCGTTGCCGTTCTTCTTTCCCTTCCCTGCCTTCTCTTCATCAGACGCGGGATCTTTGGTACTATTTGAATCGGCATATTTGACTAGAGTCGCCATCATCTGGCCCATGTCATTACAATCGCGTTTGAGCTGCCCCAGCTTCTGTTTTAGAGGTTCAAAATAGCATTTTTTCTCCAACATCAAGACCGCAGAGCCGGCATCCATCTTATCAGATGAATGTATTATTTGCATTACCCAACGCACCCAATGGGTCGTGGACTCACCTTCCTCTTGCTTGCAATTAGTCAAGTCCACAATCGACATGGGCTGCTTGCATGTATCTTTAAAGTTCTGAATAAAACGGGCCTTTAACTCAGCCTAGGAACCAATGGAATTAGGTGGCAGTCCCTTTAGCCAAGTGCGGGCCGTTCCATCCAGCATCATAGTGAAGTATTTAGCCATTGTTGCGTCACTGACCTCAAGAAATTCCATGGCCATCTCGTAACTCTCAAACCATGCCCCGGGCTGTAAGTCGGCTGTGTAATTAGGCACCTTCCGAGGCCCTTTGAAATCCTTTGGCAAATGCTCATTACGCAGAGCCGGCACCAAACAAGGGACACCTCCTTCAACAAGGTCGTCGGATAAACCGGAAAAGCTTGGTGAACCACCTGCTCAGCTGCCTGTTGAACCGCCCGCTCAGCCTCTTGGTGGATCCTATCCTAGTCAACCAAGTTAAGAGCTCCATCACGCGCCGGGTCATGCCTGCGCGGTTGGTTACGACGCTGGGCGTTGCTTGACACGGCCGCAGAATCCATGTGCCTACTATAGCTCAGGCTCCGGCTTGGGCGAGGGGTTGAATGAATCCTGTCTCGACTATAAGAGTATGACTCCTGCTATGCCAGAGCCGTCTGAAGAAGTTCTCTGACCCATCGCGTTTCGATCGCAGTCAGGGAGTCGCCTTCCATCGGGAGAGCCACCAAACGTGCTGATGCAGCGATCAAATTCTCCAAAGGGTTAGAAAAATGACCCGGTTGTGTTGGTGTATAATGAGGCGGAGCAGTATTCACATGAGGGGTTCCATACCCCGCGGCTGAAACGGCACCCGACCCCGGGTGTTGTAATCCGGTTTGCCTCCGGCGGGTTACTGGGATCGGCCCCGGGTGTATGGAAGAGGTTCCTAGGATCGTAAGTCAGAGGCAGACGTGATTGAGTCTTCTGGTACCTTCTCCTCATGACCTTGTTTGATGCATTCAGATCCATCGTGAGCCGAAAAGCCTCTGATTGAAGCTGCTGAGCCCGAGCGTCCAAGGCCGCCCGCTCTGCAGCCATCGTGACATCCTCCGCCGCCAAGTTTTCCTTAGCTTGTGCTACCTCCCCACGTAACCGTGCCACCTCCGCATCATGTTGAGCCTTATCCACGGTCAACAGGGCCGTCATCCTATCCATGAGATCCATCAGCACTTGAGCCGGTGGGCGTGCGGGGTCTCCTAACCTGGCCGCTGCCGACCAAGTGGTTATTGCTGCCGCAGCCGTAGAGTTTTGACCGGGCTGCGTACCAGTCATGAAGATCCCTGCTCTCTTCGGCGGCTCAAAGGGGTCCGGAATACTGCTGCCATCGGAACAACCCCCAAGCCCGTCATCTTGTAGTTGATACAATAAATCCGTCTCACCTATGGACGACTCACCCTTGGAGTAGACGACCGTCTCACCGTCGGAGTAGACGGCCGTCTCACCGCCATCCACAGATCCTTCAGAAAACTCCCCTCCATGGATGCAACCCACGAAGGCATGCCTGACGGCGGGCTGAGTCCGGGCGGGTCTCGCATGCTGAGCCGTCTCGATGAGGTCGGTGCCGATGTCCGGCTTAGGGCCCGGCTTGCCGATCCGGCCGATGAAGAAGTGGATCCCACCGAAGGGGACTCGGTACCCGTACTCAATTGAGACGGCGTCGGGGCCCCAGCCTATGTCATCGCTGTAGAGCTTGCCGCGATGACTCTTGGTCATCCGTCCCACAGCATATCCCTTGAGCCCTTCAAAGCTGCCCTTCAAGAACTCAAATCCACCGTGCACTGGCCCCATGGTGGGCGCCAACTATTGTGGAATTGTCACGGCAGATGTCCTAGTGAAAGGACTTAGTCATGGAGCCATCGCAATTAGGAAGCTTAAAGGGGTTAATTGGGACAAAGGACACGAGAGGTTTCACTACAGAAAAATAAACTTTGATGATGATACATGTTTGTCACAGTAGGTCGCGTTTTTTGTCATGCATGTACATCCAAGACAAATTTATGACAGAATCAAGATAGTCATACCTGTGCTGTCGTAGAAGTGTTCCATGACATTACCAAAATTATCATCACGGAAGTGTCCACTTCCATGACGATAAATCACGCGTCACAGAAGTGCTTTCATCAAGGGTTGCCGACACGTGGCATCCACCGTAACGGAACAACGTTAAGCTATCGGGTCGGGTTTTGGATTCGATAACCCATTAACAGCCCTGACCAATGGGAAATTTACACGTGTAAAATTCTTATTGGCCGGACGAAACACGTGTCAGCTCGTCAGTGGGTTAGATAGGCGCCTATGATATGTCAACACGTGCCACGACCCACCACTGGCCCATTTAGCTTACCAAGCCGGCCCGTTTGACTTGGTTAAAAGTTAACGGGCTGGCCCATGAAAAGCCTGTTAATGGTCTCTTTGCAAATAGCCCACTTTACATCCCATTAACTCATGGCCCGTTAGGCCCTAAAGGAAATCGGCCCATCAACGTCATGTGGGCCGTCGAATATAACACTAACCCATTTCACTTTCAGCCCATGTATGGCCCACGACGTCTTTCGTCCCATATGAGGCCTTCGTATCTTTTGGCCCTTTACAGGCCCACGGTGACTCTAGCCCATAATGAACAGTAATTTTCTTTATACCCGTTAACGGCCCGTGATTTACATGGGCCGTTTCCAGCCCGTGTTAGCTTTCGGCCTATTGACGGCCCATACGTTCTTGGGCTCCTTTTCGGCCCTCGATTACTTCTGGCCCGTTACTGGCATGTTCCCCTAATGGGCCAAATTCGGCCCATGGCAAGAATCAGCCCGTTACTGGCTTGTTCCCCTAATGGTCCAAATTCGGCCCATGGCAAGAGTCGGCCCGTTACTGGCCTGTTACCCTAATGGACCAAATTCGGCCCATGGCAACAGTCGGCCCGTTTCTGGCCTGTTAACCCGTTGCGCCGTTTCCAGCCTGTCCTATATTCTGGCCCATTAACGACCCGTTATGCCTGTGACAGAATTAAGCCTTTGCTGTCCTACGGCCTGTTAACGGCCTGTTACCATGCTGGGCCGATACCAATATGCCCGATTACAGCCCATGTAGACCCATTTATCCGACGGCCCGAGGCCCACCGATTACAGGCCCATTTATCAATGGCCCATAGGAGACCCATGGATCCTACGGCCCGTATATGGCCCATGGTAGTTGCGGCCACTAGCAAACCAAGGGAAAGAAGACTACGAAATAAATAAGGCCGAAACTAACGCTAGGCTATTAAGGCGATTGCACAGATTACATCCACTCGGCATCAAAGATCGCCACCAGTGCAAATATAGGGAACACCTACACTATACAAAAATGGCTTGCTGTTTTCTTCAGCCAGTGGCTGCTTGTTAAGAATAAATTTTGTATCGCACCAAAACAAATTACAACTATATAACAAAAGGAAGGTTGGCATAAAACTTAACAGTCTAGCATATAAATGCACCACCAGAAGTTCAAAAGCTCAGTTCATTTGACCTGACTGTTACGTTTACATGTTGTATTGTCCGATGGAGCACCATAACCCTCGCCTTCATTTCCCCTAGGCTCCTGAACAACATAGCAAATGTCTGATAGTCTGGTTTCAAAACCATGCATATCTTGACGACATTGAGCAATGTTTCTCCTTGTTTCACAAAGGGTCTCTGTTAGGGAATGCACTTGTGTCTGGAGCGCAGATACAACATTGCTTTGAGCTTGCATATCTTGATCATGAGGCAGTTTGGACGATATTGCCTTAACAACCAACCCAGTATTAGGCAGGAACGTGCTTTTGGCACTGTTAGTGGATAGGTACTGAGGGAGTCCTGGATTAGGGGGTGTCCGGACGGCCGGACTATATCCTTCGGCCGGACTCCTGGATTATGAAGATACAAGATTGAAGACTCCGTCCCGTGTCCGGAGGGGACTTTCCTTGGTGTAGAAGGCAAGCATGGTAATACGGATATGAAGATCTCCTACCATTGTAACCGACTTTGCGTAACCCTAACCCTCTCCGGTGTCTATATAAACCGGAGGATTTTAGTCCATAGGACAACGTACACATCAACAATCATACCATAGGCTAGCTTCTAGGGTTTAGCCTCCTCGATCTCATGGTAGATCTACTCTTGTACTACCCATATCATCAATATCTAGCTTCTAGGGTTTTACCTCCATCGAGAGGGCCCGAACCTGGGTAAAACTTCGTGTCCCTTGCCTCCTATTACCATCCGGCCTAGACGCACAGTTCGGGACCCCCTACCCGAGATCCGCCGGTTTTGGCACCGACATTGGTGCTTTAATTGCGAGTTCCTCTGTGTCGTCGCCGTCAGGCTCGATGGCTCCTACGATCATCAATAGCGATGCAGTCCAGGGTGAGACCTTCCTCCCCTGACAGATCTTCGTCTTCGGCGGCTGCGCACTGCGGGCCAATTCGCTTGGCCGTCTGGAGCAGATCGAAAGCTACGCCCCTGGCCGTCAGGTCAGATTTGGAAGTTTAAGCTACACGGCTGACATCCATGGAGACTTGATCTTCGACGGATTAGAGCCACTGCCGAGCGCGCCGCTCTGTCACGACGAGCATGATTTAGCTCTGCCGCCGAACAGTGCCCTGGAGGTCGCACCCGTGTTATCTCCGACCCCTAATTCGGAGACAACTGCGCTGATCGAGGATGGGCGGTTGGACGCCACCTCGGGGGCTGTGACCCTAACGGCGATTGAGCCGAACACCAGCCCTGTACTCTGCGAGACTCGTGACTCTAGGGAGCCGGACTCCTCTCCGGACTGCGAACCCTCCGCACCCCTGCCGATCGAATCCGATTGGGCGCCGATCATGGAGTTCACTGCCGCGGACATCTTTCAGCACTCGCCTCTCGGCGATATCCTGAAGTCACTGAAGTCTCTCTCTTTATCAGGAGAGCCCTGGCCGGAATATGGTCAGCAAGGTTGGGGTACGGACGATGAAGAAATTCAAAGTCCACCCACCACCCACTTTGTAGCCACTGTCGACGATTTAACCGACATGCTCGACTTCGACTCCGAAGACATCAACGGTATGGATGCCGATCAAGGAGACGATGAGGAACCAGCGCCTATTGGGCCCTGGAATGCTACCTCGTCATATGATGTATACATGGTGGACGCACCAAAAGATGACGACGAGGAGCGGAAGGACGCACCGAAGGCTTGTTCCCTCGAAAAGCAGTCAAAGCAGTGACGCAAGCGCCGCCCCAAATCCCGCCTCGACAGAAATAGCAATCACACAGACCCAGCGCTGGAGCAGGGCGAACCGCTGCCGGACAACGGCAATCCGGATAATCAAACTGAACAAACAAATCCTATCAAGGATAATGGTCCGGACAACATAACGCCGGACAGACACCCAGAGCAGCAGACTGCCCGTAAAAGGCTTGTTGCCACCGCGAGGAGCCTGAAAAAGCAGAAGCAAAGGTTCAAGGCCGCGCAAGACACACTCCAATTCAGATGGAGTAAAATACTCAGCACTGCAGCAAGGTACGACGACAATCGCCCCTCCAAGAGCTACCCAAAGCGGAAGCTGCTACCCGAATTCGATGAGGAGGCCTCAGAACCTCCACAACCAAATATCAAAGCAGTCACCTGGTCGGATAGACGACCCCTCTACCAACACAGAGCGGCATACAACGCCGCTCACAATACAATATGCGACCCATGCGAGGGCTCGCACCCAAAGGGCGGCGCAACCAGATCCATATATGGACCACACAAGCGTGCCCCACCATACAATGCAACACAACAAACATCCGAACAACATGGTACACCCAGCTACAGGGGTGCCGCACACCCCCTATGTTTCACCGATGAGGTACTGGACCACGAATTTCCAGAGGGATTCAAGCCCGTAAACATAGAGGCATACGATGGAACAACAGACCCTGGGGTCTGGATTGAGGACTACATCCTTCATATCCATATGGCCCGAGGAGATGATCTCCACGCCATCAAGTACCTACCCCTCAAGCTCAAAGGGCCAGCTCGTCACTGGCTCAAAGGCCTCCCCGAAAGCTCCATTGGAAGTTGGGAAGAGCTTGAAGACGACTTTCAGGAAAATTTTCAAGGGACTTATGTCCGACCTCCGGATGCGGACGATTTGAGTCATATAACTCAACAGCCTGGAGAGTCAGCCCGAAAGCTTTGGAACAAGTTTCTTACTAAAAAGAACCAGATTGTCGACTGTCCGGACGCCGAAGCCTTGGCAGCTTTCAAGCATAGCGTCGGTGACAAATGGCTCGCTAGACACCTCGGCCAAAATAAGCCAAGAACGATGGCCGCATTAACGAACCTCATGACCCGCTTTTGCGTGGGTGAGGACAGCTGGCTAGCCAGATGCACCACCAGCGACCCCAGTACATCTGAAGTAAGAGATGGAAACGGGAAATCACGGCGCAACAGCAATAACAAACGTCGGAATAAAGAAGACAACACGAAGGGCATGGCAGTAAATGCCGGATTCAAAAGCTCTCGGCCAGGTCAAAAGCCGCCCCCTAAAGGCACCAGGGATGAACTATCCAGCCTCAACGAAATTCTGGACCAAGTATGTCAGATCCATAGTACCCCTGGTAAACCTGATAATCATACCCACAGAGAATGTTGGGTCTTCAAGCAGTCCGGCAAGCTCAACGCCGTACATAAAGGGGAGGATACACCAAGTGAAGACGAGGACGAGACTCCCAAGCAAGACACGGCGGAACAAAAGATATTTCCACTACAAGTCAAAACAGTAAACATGTTACACGTGATCAAGGGAAAAAACAACACGACACTCCCAGGAAAATACACCCAAGTGCCTGTCACCGCGAAGTCCTACCACTGGTCGTCTCAACCGATCACTTTCGACCATCGCGATTACTACCATAGCAATACTACCTTTAAAGGAGTAATGCCAGGCCCAGGGGCTCGTTGTACGGGCTCCCTCCTACTACAGGTTATATTCGGCTCCCCCGATAACTTCCGTCACGAGCATTTAACCTTCCACATTGCTCCGTTTCAAAGTGGCTATCAAGCACTGCTCAGACGCGAAGCTTTCGCTTGCTTTAATCCAATACCACACTACGCCTCCCTCACATTCAAGATGCCCGGTCCACGTGGCATCATTTCAGTGAACGGAAATATCAAGCGATCTCTGCGCGCCGAAGAGAGTGCGGCTGCCATGGCAGCCGCACACTAAAGGCGCCCGGATGAGTGAAAGCATCCAAATAGGTCGTCAAGACCTCAGACACAACTAATCAAGTCCAGTGCCACTATTTATACCGAATAAGTGGTCACACCCCTATTTGTCAATACAAGGGGCTCAACGCGTGCAGACAAGTGGCAATTTCTTATCATCTTGAATTATACATGGTTTCCTTAAAAACTATCTTTTTGCACGACAACTTTTTCACGTAACTTCCTCTCTTTTACAGACGATCATTGTGCTACACCCGTCCAGGATACGGCACAACGGAGACACAGGCGCAGACGTGCAGCAGGGACCCGCTCCAAGGATTCTTTTTAGATTAAGACCCTGCATAAACCTTTTTTACTGTCTCTTGTTGATACATATCCACCGTTGAGAAGGATGCTGACGTCTTGGCATGTGGCCACACCAGAACAATGCACGTACTTGGACACAAGGGGCTTCTTACAAAGGCCATTATTTTGGCCCGGTTTATACCACAAAGACCGAATACCTTAAGGAGTGTTCGGCGTCGCGAGTTTGGCCCTATATGCATCAGCTCCGAATCATTGTCTTTGGTCAAATGTTGGGTTTGCCCGGCTCCTGTGTTTTGGTGCCTTACGTTCCGCTTTACCGGCTAAGGTAGCACCAGGAGAACTACTGCGATTGTGCCCTGGTTCATCCGGACGAGCACCTCAGTAGAGAAAGCCGAAAACTGACTGTCATGATATAGCGTGAGACTGGTCAACCACTCGATGACCAATGGGAATGTTAGAATTCCTCCGCCTTAATGAAGGGCCATTTTCCGGCTAGGCATGTACGCACCCCGGAACCGGGAGAGTGCGGAGCCACCAGGGGCTATCTAGTAGCCCCACTGCCAAACTTCTATGGCTAAGTGAAAGTGCTAAAGCATTATAGTCTGGTTGCCTCGCTCGCTCCGCTATCACCTCCTTAATAGGACCAAGACGTTGGGTTAAGTGTGAGTGCGTGTTTTTGCGAGCACCTCCGCATTATATGTGTGGGGGATGAAGCCGACGACTGCAATCTTTCAGGTTATACACATGTATACATAAACGGCCGCCCAGGAACCATCATATTACTTTCAGGCAAAAGTATCAAAATAGCCTTATAAAAATTTATAAAAGCATTTCGCTTACAACGAGATTACATATCGCTCAAACATAATATTTTTTGAGCACTGGGTCTCTATCAAATGGGCACCCTCAAGAACTTCTTCAAAGTAGTGCTCAGCAGCCTTTCGACCTATAGCCGAATCCCGCGCTGCAACATTGGTAGCATCCATCTCCGCCCAGTATGCCTTAACATGGGCAAAGGTCATCCGTGCGCCCTCTATGCACGCCGACCTCTTCATCGCATTAATGCACGGCACCACGTCATGGAACTGCTGCACCAAGCTGAAATAGCTGTTCGGTTTTGACCTTTCCGGCCATAGCTGATCCACAACATACCTCATGGAGAGTCCGGACTACCTATTTAGTTCGGCCCATTCGGCTAATTGGTCCGTCAATGAAAGTGGACGCTCGGGAGAATGGAATTGTCTCCAAAACAGCTGGTCTACTTCACGGTCCGTCTGACCCTGGAAGTACTTGGCCGCATCGGCAGCGCTCACTGCCAAATCCATATACAAATCGTCCGAACTCCATAGCCGATCCAGATGGGCATACCGTGGATCTCCGAACTTCCTCCGCAACATAAAGGATTTCCCAGCTACAATATCCCCGGCTTCCCGCAGCTCCTCCTTCATTGCCCTCATAGCAGAGCGGAGGTCTTTTCTCGTCGCAGCAGCCTTCTCAAGGTCCGATGCCTTCTCTTGGTTTTCCTTTTCAAGAACCCGGCAACGGTCAGCGGCAACTTTTAATTCTATGGCCATCTTGGCCATCTTGTCTCGGCTCTCGCCATGCGCGGCCTTCTCGGCTTGCAACTCTTCGGCCGCCTTCAAAGCAGCCGCATTACCCAACCTCGCTTGTTCCTTGGCTCGGGCAAGTTCTGCCCGCAAGGTTTCAACAGTGGCAGCTCCATCTGCAGTCACAACATATTAAAGATGCTGGCATCATACTGCTCTTCCTATTGTGGTGTTTACCAGATAATGACACTTACCCTGTGCCTCATCAAGCCTTTTGTTAACAAGCTCGATGTCGGCGTCTGCCGCATCCAACTGCCGTTCTAAATGGGCAAACTCGCTAGTCCGGCTAGCCACCGGAGCTTCCATCACCTACACATAGAGGCGGTATGGTTATTACCTGGGAATATGATCCTATGTTCGTCGTCGTTTCCGACGACAACCAGAGTCTCAGGGGCTACTATCTACACAGGGCACACCTAGCATGTGCAGGACTATCATACATTCTTTTACGTACCTCAAAGCCTGTCAGTAGACTCATAAAAGCTTCATGCAATCCGCTTTGTGCGGATGATATTCTCTCCATCACCGTATTCATCAGCACACGGTGTTCATCTGAGATGGCCGCTCGCCCCACTAACCCCCTCAGAACATCCGATCGCACACTAGACGGTGCCAGACTCTTTTGTCTGCTCTCTTCGGGAGCCGGACACTAGGAGCTTCGGGGGTCAATGGGATTATCTTCTGGCCTCACCAGACTCGGAGAGGCCCTCCACGACGACACTTCAGGGTCGCCCGCTTCCGGAGCGGAGGAGTCCAGAGAAGGTGTTTCGCTCTCCATCATTTTTGGAAGAAGATCCCCCGAAGACGGGCTCATTTGAGAGGGGCTAAGGCCCAAACTGCAAAAATATATGCGGTGGTTATCTTCTCAGAAGAAAAAGACGGCATATCGGTACTATTAAAGTATTTCGGGTCACTTACGACTCGCGGGAGAATTGATCCCCCCGCGGACTTTGTGCGGCAACGGCACCCCCCAAGGAGCACCCTCTGTGGGAGACTTCTTCTCCCGTTTGGAAGCTTCGGCTTCTGAATCCTCGGGCGCAGACCTTTTCCTCTTCTGGTCGTCTTCCTTCATGGAGACGCTCGCTCCCTCGGCTAGAATGGACAGCGTTGGGGGCCCGCATCCACCCGCATTATCCTCCATGGTATCTTCCTTCAAGGGCTCCGGGCAAGGTGCGGTCTGGAGCATCTTTTCCAATACCGGATTTTCCAAACCCTCAGGGAGGGGGGACGAACACCGAATCAACTTCGCCTTTGTTAGCCAGTCCTGGTCAAAAAGCAAACTCTCAGAAATAACTTCGTAACAAAGGAGAGATAGTATGTTCGGCCGGAAGATACCTTACCTGTTCGGCGGCGCGGTTACTACTCAGGCCCACCTCCTTGGAGATCTCTGGACACTCCACCTGAGGTCCGAAGAATGACTTGTACATCTCCTCGTGCGTCAGGCCGAGAAAATTTTGAATGACACGCGGTCCCTCGTGATTGAACTCCCATAGGCGAAGAGGCCGGCGTTTGCAAGGCTGGACTTGATGAACCAACATAACTTGTATTACCGCAACCAAACTAAAATCTCCATTGAAGAGATCTCGAATGCGGCTTTGCAGTGTAGGCACATCCTTGGCTGGCCCCCAGCTCAGACCTCTGTCGATCCATGACATCAGTTGTGGTGGAGGGCCCGAGCGGAAAACAGGGGCGGCCACCCACTGGGCACTTCTAGGAGCCGTGATGTAGAACCACTCCTGTTGCCACAATTCAGACACCTCTGGGATGGAACCTTTGGGCCACGGAGCTCCCGTCATCTTGCGTATTGAGGTACCTCCACACGCTGCATGTTGCCCCTCGATCATCTTCGGCTTTACTTCAAAGGTCTTGAGCCAGAGGCCAAAGTGAGGGGTAACCAGGAGGAAGGCCTCGCACATGACAATAAATGTCATGATATGAAGAAAAGAGTCCGGAGCTAGATCATGGAAGTCTAGCCCGTAATAAAACATCAGACCCCTGACGAAAGGATCCAGAGCAAGGCCTAGACCTCGGAGGAAGTGGGAAACGAACACGACGTTCTCGTTGGCTTCGGGGGTGGGGACGGCCTGCCCTCGGGGAGGCAGCCGATGCAAAATCTCGGCGGTCAGATATCTGGCCTCCCTCAACATCTTGATGTCTTCTTCCGTGACGGAGGAAGGCATCCATTGGCTTTGAAGGCTAGATCCGGACATGACTAAAGGTTCGGGGCGCCTGACCTGAACTTCGGGCGTTTGAGCTTGAGGTGGGGGAAGGATTCGATTGAGCACGGGAGGAAAAAATAAAAGCCTTGTCCCCTTTATAAAGAGGGTGAATATCACGCGTCCTCTCCGTGTCCGTTTGGACTTGCCTATAATCTAGGAGTCCTAGAAGCGGTTGGGTTACCCACGCCCGTATTGATGAGAATCCCAGGATAAGGGGACACGATCTCTGCCTTAACAAGACGTGCCAAGGAAACCGCCTCGCATGACGCGCTGAGGTGGGATAATGAAACGACTCGGATAAAGGCTTGGCCGTGGTGTGACACGCTATGGAATACGTCAGCAGATTAGATTGGTGTAAATATTATTCTCTCTATTGCAATATGTGGAAACTTACTTTGCAGAGCCGGACACTATCTTCGTGTTCAAAATCTTCTATGAAGTACTTGGAGGAGAATCCGCCTAGCAATGCCGAAGACAATCTCCGCGCCGGACTCGTCGTCATTGAAGCCTGGTTCAGGGGCTACTGAGGGAGTCCTGGATTAGGGGGTGTCCGGACAGCCGGACTATATCCTTTGGCCGGACTCCTGGACTATGAAGATACAAGATTGAAGACTCTGTCCCGTGTCCAGAGGGGACTTTCCTTGGCGTGGAAGGCAAGCTTGGCGATATGGATATGAAGATCTCCTACCATTCTAACCGACTTTGCGTAACCCTAACCCTCTCCGGTGTCTATATAAACTGGAGGGTTTTAGTCCGTAGGACAACGTACACATCAACAATCATACCATAGGCTAGCTTCTAGGGTTTAGCCTCCTCGATATCGTGGTAGATCTAATCTTGTACTACCAATATCATCAATATTAATCAAGCAGGATGTAGGGTTTTTCGTCCATCGGGAGGGCCCGAACCTGGGTAAAACTTCGTGTCCCTTGCCTCCTGTTACCATCCGGCCTAGACGCACAGTTTGGGACCCCCTACCCGAGATCCGCCGGTTTTGACACCGACAGGTACTGACCCACTGCAGCAAGAGCTGACATTGCGGTTATAGTTGCCTCGCCACCTTTAGAAGGTGGCGGTTCCACCATTTTTTCCATAGCTCGCTGAAAAGTTGAGGTTTTACATTAGTAGTACCAGAACAGAAGATATTAAGGAGGCAGCAAAACCAAACAAAATAGCTTTGGTCTATATACAGAACTTATTCTCGTGAACCCATGTAAAATATTAGTTGTATTTTATTGCAAAGTACATAATAAAACCAAGTTCCAAACATATGACCATGTACCATCGCTAAGGTATTGTCTATTTCTTCACATTGTATTGAGGGCTAAGGATAAGGAGACGAAGTTTATAATACAGTAAGCATAGTATGACATCATTCATATCACAAAACAACTAAGAACAGACAAACAGGCAATTGTAACGTTGTGTGGGCAAGTCTAGCACGGAACTAGATTACGGGTCAAGATCAAAGGAACATCAGTCCTCTCTTTTAAAACTTGTTAGGTGCAATGATACACTAAGACAATTGTGTATAAAATTGAAAAGAGTAATAGACATTGGCTGCAAACCATGCAGTTCAAGGCACAAGTCAGAGTAAGTAGTAGTTAAAAGGCATGAGGATTAAGGACTTACAATAGTGGCTTTGACTGGTGTAGTCATGCCCTTCTTCTTGCTGGTGTGACAGTCCTTGAAGATTTCCACATCATTTGGTTCAGGTACTTTTTGGTCCTTGCGGGCTTTCCTCTGCATTTCGAAAAAGTCAATATAGATCTGATAATATGGTACAGCGAAAAGAGTGAAACAGCAGCTAATTGCAAGAGCCTCGTAGTGTGCAATATAGCTACGAGATCCTGTCGTCTGTTGGAATTTCACTTTCATACGGTTGGCCTTGTTCTTTGAACAGTTCACCTACAAGAAGATAGATTTGTGTGGCACATGAGTAAATAGGACTTCAACATGTGATATGATCACATATATATAATGTACCTGATACTTCAGATCAGACCAGTGTTTAACAAGGCCCCTCCAGTCTTCATCCGATATATTTTCCACTGGAGATGTTTATGAAAGTTCACTGTTAGCCTTGCCTTCAAAGTGAGTTTTCCTCAAGTTATACCGATACTGCCGCAGAGCAGACTTGAAAACATGGGTGCAAGCTTGTCTGGTTGCATCATCTTGGCTATCCAACTTGAACCTCATCTGTTGAAAATTATGGGAGTCTCATTATTAGCAACCTAGAAAGTATGGGACAGAGCAAGACGATATTACTAGTTTCCATACATAACCGTAGTTACAGATAAATGGTTGAGGAAGGTGTTGAACTGGGTTTCGTCTTTGTCATTCCTATACTAAATCCATGTTGGGAGGATACGTACATGACACCTAACGACAACTGCTGCCTCGGATACTAACTTGGCTGACTCTGTAGCATCATGTGGCCTTTTTAAACCTGCCTGAAAACGGATCTCCATTCTTCCTCCTCTAGATTTAGTTAACCTATCGAGCATTATCCCTGATGTTTGTTTCCTCTTGCGCCTAGGTGCTAGTCCAACAACGAACATAGGAAGTGTTAGTGTACATCAAACTATGAGACTACATATAAAGAAGCATGCAACTGTAACTTGACTCCGGCAACTACCTTCTTGTTGTTGAAGCTCACAAGGTTCATCTGATATTGCCAACTCGTCTTGTGTCAAGAGTGCTTGGGAAGTAGTGTCAGGTGGCAAGGGAGCTTGGGAACGTGCTGCTAGCTCAGTTGACGCACGAGTAAGTCGTGCAGCTGGTAGTATTGTGGTAGGTGTTGCAAGAACTAGGGTTGTCTCTGCTTGTTTGGTGGTAGCTATTTGTTTCTGTTTGGCTTTTTTTGCAACTCGTGTAGCATGGGATGCCATGTTTGTAGGATTTTCCGCTGGACTTTGACCTTCTATTGCACCATCAGTACCAGCAGAATCTGCAGGATTCATCCGCTTCTCATTCCCTGCCATTCTGTGTTTCTTCCTCTTTCTCTGTGTCATGTTATGTCAAGCCGACAAGAAAAAACGAATAACAATTTAGTTCTCCAGAACAAATTGATACGTGATGCAGACAAACTGAACTTTGATGTTAGACAACCGCATGATAGGAGGATGTAATATGTATGAAAAACAGGACGGAAGAGATAACCAGAACTATGATGTGTAAACTAAGAAGAAGACATTTCACCAAATTAGAAGCAATGCAATGGAAGGTAGACACCATATGAAAGATGCTACAAATATCGCTCTGCCAAGTTAACAGTGTCTCATCATAAATGGCATTTAAACAAATGTGAAGCAGTACAAGAAATAAATCATATGCAAGATGCAAACAACATCACACTACCATGTTAGAGGTCTCTCGTCATTAGTGCCATTGCATATTCACAGCATTGCATATTCACAGCTTATGATATGTAAACTAAGGAGAAGGCATTTCAAAAAATTAGAAGCAATGAAAGCTAGACACCATATGAAAGATGCAACGAATATCACTCTACCAAATTAAAACGGTCTCGTCATAAGTGCCATTTCAACAAATTAGTAGTACAATCTAGAAAAGAATGTGAGATGTAACCTATATCACACTCCGAAGTCAAACGTTTCTTATGATAAGTGAATGTTGCAGGTTACACAACAGTAGTAATTTGACGTAAGAACATGGTGTGATAGACAGATATTGTATGTTCTAGAAACAGGAACACGTGTCTTATTCAAGTATAATGTGTAAAGTAAGCAGATGGAATTCAACAAAATTAGAAGCAATACAAGCTAGACACCACACATAACATGCAACCACATATAACAGTGGCAAGTTAGAGGGAGCACCAGTGATGCTGCACTAGGGGAGACGTGCTCATCATAAACATAGCTTTGTTGAGTGTCTATGCATGTGTTTTCTTGGAAATCATCTTGGGGGTGTGGAGGAGTAGAAACTGTAGAGGCCCTCCGTTCGGAAGGAGCACCTTTATCCACTGCCTTGCTAACTTCCTTCCGCTTTATTGATTTTGAATTGTCAAGTAAAACCGACAAGAAAAAGCAATAAAATTCTCTCTTCAGAACTCATTCATGCATGATACTGACAATCACTACTTTGATGTAAGGAAAACACATGATACCATGATGGAATATGTATGAAAAACAGGACGACATGGCATGTTCACAATTGTTTGTGTAAACTAAGCAGAAACCATTCCAGCAAATAAGAAGCAATGCAAGCTAGACACCACATGAAATATGCAACCAATATGACTCTGCCAAGTTAAAAGCATCCCATCATAAATGGAATTTCAACAAATTAGAAGCAGTGCATGCTATAAATCATATGAAAGATGCAACTAATATCGCACTGCATATACTAAAGGTGTCTCGTCGTGTTGATTGATGCGGGATACAAAAAAATAGTTTTATTTAAGGACATGCTTAATAGACAGATGTACTATGTACTAAATACAGGAAGGCATGTCACATTAACAGGTATAATGTATAAGCTAAGCAGACTAGCACATGCAGTTTAACCAGATTGGAAGAATTACAATCTAGTCACCATATGCAACATGCAACCACATATCACGCTGCCAAGTTAGAGCAAGCACCTGCGATGCTAGTGTAGGGGAAATGATGTAATCGACTACAGAGCTACGTTCACTATCTTCATCTAGCATTTCTGTTTCTTGAGAATCATGTCGGGAGGCTGACGCTGCATTCTTTAAATGAGGAGTAGTCCCCTTGCCTGCCTGCCTCGTCATAAGTGATTGATGAGGGATACACAAGAACATTTTGATGTAAGAACATGGTTAATACACAGATGTACTAGTATGTACCAAAAATAGAAAGGCATGTCATATTCAAAGGTATAATGTGTAAGCTAACAGATACAATTTAACCAAATTGGAAGCAATACAAGCTAGACATCCGGCTGGAGTGGTGAGCATGATCATCTAGGACCTGAGAGCCTGGTGGGAGGCGGGCTGCTTCGCCACCATCGCAGCTTTTTAGTTGGCTTCCAGGTGATGCCTATCTTTGCTGGGCTTGTCACTGGCTCGGCCAGTGCCCTGACTAGCTATTTGTCTTCTGGTGCTCACGGGATGGTGGTTCATGTAAAAAAATAAATTTCCTTATCTTACTGACTTCGGCCTTTCGAATACAAGCTAGAAACCATATGGAACATGCAACCATATATGACACCACGAAGTTAAAGCAAGCACCTGGGATGGTGGTTCATTGCAAGCAAGGTCATCAACTCCAGAGCTACGTTTACCGTCTCCATCTGATGACACTGCACCCTTTATAGCACTGTAACGTGTCTTGCCTACCCGCATACGAAGATGGAGCAACTTCTCTCTTTTCTTTTTGGCTTCTCTCATGGCAGTAGAGTCTGAAATACCCTTGCATAAAAACACAATAGTGAGAGTAAGGGTGAAGTGTGTGTGCAGAACTAGTGCACTGTAAAAGTAGCAGATAACAGGTGGCTGAAAAATAAATGACAGGAGACATATGATAGCTCTACAACATTGCATGGCAAACAAAATTAGATTCTACTCCGTATGATTTTGTAATATATGAGCACAGGAAATGCAGGTACTGCTCCAGCACACCACCACATGTGGTCATATCTAAGATAACAGTCGACTGAAAATAAATAGGTCAGTCAATTTTTTTAATGAACCGTCTGATCTATAAGGAACGGGCAGATGGCCTTCGTCTACCTCCCGCCAGTCACTGTTGACGATGTTTCTCGAACCGCTAGCGACCACCGGCCCAGACCCCTGCCTCCGCCGCCCCACCCTCCCATCAACCTCACACCACCGCCGTGCTTGGCAGCGCCCCCAGGCCATCCCTTTAATCCTGGCCGACCTCCAGATCAGGCGCTAGTAGCTCTAGGCCGCACACGCCCCTAAGATAAACACCAAGTCATTGCTTCCCCAGCGTAAGAGGCGTACTAGAGCCTATTACGCTAGGGAATGCTTCCGTTAATTGGGAATCAACTGGCCAGAAATTGAAATTCAGGGGGGAGACGGACCTCTAGCTAAGGTGAAATAGTATATGAGGAGAAACCTTGTGCATCGCGAGTTACTAGGAACATCTAGTATCAAGAAGAAGCGGTCAACTAGTGTCTTCTGTGGGATGAATACCGTGCAAGCAGAGACGTAAGATTTGCACGAATAAGGAAAGAGGAGTACCTTTTTCGGTTGCCGGTGTGGTCACCTCCACATGTCGCGCCGATCTTCTTCTTTTTACCGGGGAAACCGATGTTCTGGAGGGTGCAGGCTTGGACGAACCCATGGCTAACTTGTTGACTGTGTTGCCATGGCCGTATGTCGGCGGAGGGGAAGCAGATCTGAGGCGGCGAAGGACGGTGTAGCAGGAACAGCTCCGGTGCGGTGGAGGGTGGCGAAGTTGGAGCGGCAGCGGTTAGGCGTAGGATGGTGTGGTTGAACTGGCTCGGGTACGGATGGCTCGGCCTCGGCTTCAACTACTAGCCGTGGAGGGCGTTGCGGTTGAGGTTGCGGTGGACGACGACGTCGGGGTATCTGCTCTGGCGTGATGGAGGAGGGCGGCGGTTGATGGGTGGGATGGGGTGGCGGACAGAGGATGGAGGACGCCGGGGTTTCGCGGCTGGTTGAGAGGTAGTTTTGGCGCCCACGGAGTACGAATGGGGAATCGGACGGGTGGGGCGAACCATATTTCGGTCTGGGACGTGCTTGTTTTTGGCTTTTTTGAATAGAAGATGGGACACTCTTGTTTGAAATTTGGGGAAAGTACAAACTTTGCCCCCCTCTTAAATTTCGGACCTACTGCGAGTCGCGGGTAGGATGGTAATCCTAGGTGTCCCAAATAGTGGGCGGGAGAGATTTCGGTCGCGCGCATGTGTGCTTAGGAGGCCATTGTGTATGAATGTTTTTCGGATGCGGTTGCGTGGCGTCTAGATGAAGCTACAAACCTACCCCGGTTTAGACCTTTGGACGTCGGGCCGGTAGGTTTCACGGGTCGGAGTTATTAGAGAAGTAATTTCCTTGTACTACCAAACATTGGTCTCACGCGGTTTCGGGCGAGTAGAGGCTCTTTTGGCGCTTCGTTCAAAATTTTGAAACACAAGCATTCACGTTTAGAGTACTCTTGAACTATGAGGATTGACCTAAATAGACAATGTTATATTTGACCTTGTATGTTTGAAAACCTCATTAAATTATCTGCTTCTTTTTGAAATTTTGACACTTGAAAATCCTATAACTACGATTATTTTGGAATGGAGGAGCTAAATTTGAATCTATTTTGTACACGACTACATATGCTATTATATACAAAATCAGAGCAAAGATTTGTGCCCCCATAATTTAGGTATGGTTTACAAATGCCATGATATCAAATTCAAATAATTGAATGGACTTCATGTTGAATTCAATTTTTTAAACCACCTTAAGTTGAATTCAAATGTATGATAGTTCATAGGTAGCTATTTATAATGTCCATTGTGTAACTTTCGTATGTATAATGTGCTTTACACACACAACATGAACTATACTCACGTTTATATTCGATTGCTAAAGCGATGCATTGTCTGGAGTTCAAAATACTAACTATGTGGATCAATTGTGTCGAATAATAACATAGACATGCTCAAATTCGATAGAATCTAGATGTCTGATGGATCAATGACCGCTCCTTACACGAATTGCAAATATCATGATCCCATCCTAATATTTGGATACAATTTATATCTTTAATCAATGTGTAGAGCAGTCTTTTACATGTAGTTTCACTCTCCATCGGTGGTCTCTCACACATGCTCACACACTCTCTCCCGAGGTGTCTTTCTCGTACACATGCTCTAGATATAATCCTCCCTCTCTCTCGTAACCATTTACAACTGTTTCCACTAACCTTTATCACAAGCACTCTTCCTCTTGCAAACATACACACGCACAATCCTCATCGACCTTTTCTATATACATGGACCTGCCTACGTGTCTCATGTATGCACATTATCTTTACGCCTGTCTCTCACGCATTGTCTCACACCTCTCTTCCTAATCGACGAGTATGATTCTAGCAGAGCATTCTGTAGGATGCCCCTTAAAGTTAGGTTGGATGAATAATAATATCAGAGATACAGGGATTACCTTAGTCCGAGAACCTAGGGTTACAAATCCTAGCCGGCTTTGTCAGTGGACACAGAGTCCTTCATAATTCTGCTATCTTTGTCTTGTACAACTAGTCATCCATGGGTCTTCCTAAATGCGTCACGGGCCGACCAATGTGGCGCAGGATGGAACCAAACAAAGGGCCTCACCTCGACCCACCGGACCTCAAGCGGTGACACACCCTCTGCCCCCACGTCTCATTATCTTCTCACACCCACACATACCAACACAAACACCACACACAGAGAAAATTTCTCCTGGTGCCTCTATTGCCTCCCCCCTTGCATATACACACTCAAGGGAATGGAATCTCTTGTCGTGATGTCATATTCGTCTCTCTCTCTAGACCACTCTCATTTCT
>NC_041382.1:745745948-745829075 GCF_002162155.2 Triticum dicoccoides | reverse complement strand
CCATGCCTCTCTCGAATACATAATACACACACATACCTCTCTAGGCCCCGCCAAATGCATCAACTACACATTCACACATGTTACATCACGTACCCCATTGATCTAAAAAGCCCTCTCTTCACGTTTATTTCGCATACAACATTCCTTTTGAATAAAGTGTGGCCAAAAAATTATTTTAGAGTTTCTACATATATACAACATTACAAAGTTATATGGAGGAGTATGAACGCTACTTTGCATTGCATGGTGCCCACAATGATATTTATTCCACACTGTGAATTTGTATATTTTTATACTATATACAAAGTTAGTCATAATAAAGAGAAATGAAGAGCATCTCTCTCTCCATCGCATACCGCCCCTGTACGGCCCTTTCACGTATGCACACAAAACTATCTCCAAGTCCTCTAAAATTAAGCCCCCAGAAAATTCACGCATGTTTCATCTTTCTCTCGCGATATATGCAATGCCGATCATTGTATTTGAAGCGAAAGCACGATACATACATTGGACTTCAGAATCCACTCATTACGGTCACCATTTACGTTTAGTGGTTATTATACAGTCACGGGCTCACCGTACAACTCTGTATTTGCTCATTACATGACTAGTTGACCAGTTAAACGCTCCACGTGGCACCTCTAGTGTTGCATCACATTATCTCACTACCATCGTGCCCACCTGTCGACTTGTATCTACTCTACATCTACACTCTTATAAAATACATAAAATACACTCTTATAGAAAATAGAGTTGGTGATGATGGTGTGCCTGCCATCCTGCAATATAGGCCGTCTGATTTATATCTCACGGATATGAAAGAAACTATGGCAATTTTGCAAAAAGGTACCCACACACCTCTCCACATTTGCAAATAAGGCCTTCCCTCGTTCATCCTTTTTTCTCACAAGATAAACAAGCCATACAAATGCATCTTGATGTTACATGCAACGCCCGGGCATCTTGCTAGTAAGAATGAAAACAAACGACAAAAAAATATTTGGACGATGGTTCGAAGTCATGACCGCGGGCACAGCGGACAAGGTGGCCTTGTATTCGTATGCTGAGCCGTTTGTTTTAACACACAGGAGCTAGTGTGGTGATTATACACACATGCACGCATGCACACGAACTGCATCCACGCAACACTCACACAAACACATGCACCCACGCACGCATGCAACACTCACACATACACACGCAGCCACGCACGCACGCAACACTCACACGCACACACGCAACACTCACACGCATGCATGCACACACCAGTACACCACACCACCAACACACACTCTCACGCTCAAGTGCTCAACCTACACGTGCATGCGCACACATCAGGCCCTGACAGACACATACACAACCAGGTGATTCCCGCGCACGGGTTGGAGCCTTGTCGCGCCTGCGTAAATTTGTGTTTATCTGACCTTTTGCCTATGTGAACTGATAGGTGGGACCCACAAGGAACATGTTCAATTTAACTAGTCAACATGGCGCCACGCAGACTATTTGGTGGGTCAACAGAGTGCAATCTGATGCTGAACTATGAGCAAGTGACCGTATAATCACCGCAAAACGTATATAGTGACCATAATCAGCTTATTCTGAAGTTCGGTGACCGTATTACGCTTTTCTCTCTGTAGGCCCTCCAAAACTACATCTCTACACGTTCTTGCGTGTTACATCTAACAACTATGCAATACAGCACTACTACTACACTCTAACACAATAAATCATATGTGTTTTTAGTTTTACTAGATATCATATTGTTACTTATAATTATTCAGTTTGCATACATTAAAATTGCCTTTGAAATTATGGCCAGTATCATCTACCGCGTAGGAAAAATCCCTCCCTTTCCTATTTAATCGGGTTTGTATCGATGGATCGTGTGCGAAACAGCAAAACTATAGTACTATACAGTACAAGTGACAGTTCACTGGGCCGTCGTGTTGTCTACTCCTCCGTCGTAAGAGTGGAGCACTCGCTTTCATAAATCTTCTAGTCCCTTTCACCGACATGTGGGACATCAAGCTACCGGGTCCACGTGCTATACCGGAATACAGTGCAGAGCAGCCGGGGTGAAGCCCCAGTCATGGCGTCGGTGTAGTAATGAGCAATGAGGCGTCAAATCACAAAGCTGCACCTTTCCCGCAGTTAAGTTGGAGGGACGAAGCAACCATCATTTCACTCGTTGCTGAATCCGCTTCTCCCTCATCTTCTTCAACTTAACCACGTGTTGCTTCTGCCATTGTTCTGCCTCATGTGGGACGCGGATCGCCTTGGTAAAGCACTGACACGTGGGACCACATGTTAGCAAACCGCCAGGACAACGTCCTCCGAAAATAAGAAGCCTAATCCTAGACTTACAAAGGGCTACGTAGCTGCTACATATACTTTCCATCTAATCTATATATGCCCCCCTGATTTTCAGGTGGGGTGGGCCTAATCCTCTCCTTTAATCCAATCAAATAGTCCCACATCACATCAGTTCGTAACTTTACGTAAACCATTACGTGGATGTAGCATTGCTCCAATAAGAAACCTCCCCCGCCATCCGCGCGGCAAAATCACCTCCTTTTTACTAATCTTGATTCTATAATTTTTTAGATCAATATAATTGAGATTTGTATAGATAGCACATAGGAGCAAAACCAAGTGGTACGGTTAAGGGCATCCACAATGTGTAGCCAAATGTGAAAATAGCTTTTGGCATCGTGGGAACTGAGGGAGTCCTGGATTAGGGGGTCTCCGGACAGCCGGACTATCTCCATTGGCCGGACTATTAGACTATGAAGATACAAGATTGAAGACTTTGTCTCGTGTCCGGATGGGACTCTACTTGGTGTGGAAGGCAAGCTAGGCAATACGGATATGGATATCTCCTCCTTTGTAACCGACCTTGTGTAACCCTAACCCTCTCCGGTCTCTATATAAACCGAAGGGTTTTAGTCCATAGGACAACAACCATAACATACAATCATACCATAGGCTAGCTTCTAGGGTTTAGCCCCTCTGATCTCGTGGTAGATCTACTCTTGTACTACCCATATCAACAATATTAATCAAGCAGGACGTAGGGTTTTACCTCCATCAAGAGGGCCCGAACCTGGGTAAACATTGTGTCCCCTGCCTCCTGTTACCATCCAGCCTAGACGCATAGTTCGGGACCCCCTACCCGAGATCCGCCGGTTTTGACACCGACATTGGTGCTTTCATTGAGAGTTCCTCTGTGTCGTCACCTTTAGGCCCGATGGCTCCTCCGATCATCAACAACGATGTGGTCAAGGGTGAGACCTTTCTCCCCGGACAGATCTTCATGTTCGGCGGCTTTGCACTGCGGGCTAATTCGCTTGGCCATCTGGAGCAGACTGAAAGCTACGCCCCTGGGCATCAGGTCAGATTTGGAAGTTTGAACTACACGGCCAACATCCGCGGAGACTTGATCTTCTACGGATTCGAGCCACAATTGGGCGCGCCGCACTGTCACGACGGGTATGACCTAACTCTGCCGCCGAATAGTACCCCAGAGGCCGCGCCCGCATCAGCTCCGACCCTTAGCTCGGAGCCAACTGCGCCAATCGAGGACGGGTGGCTAGACACCGCCTCAGGGGCTGCAGTCTCAACGGCGATCGAGCCGGACACCAGCCTAATCCTCTGCGAAGCCCGTGACTCCAAGGTGTCGGACTCTTTTCCGGACTCCGTACCGTCCGCGCCCCTGCCAGTCGAATCCGATTGGGCGCCGATCATGGAATTCACTGCCACGGATATCTTTCAACACTCGCCCTTCGGCGACATTCTGAATTCACTAATGTCTCTCTCTTTGTCAGGAGAGCCCTGGTCGGACTATGGCCAACAGGATTGGGATGCGGACGACGAAGAAATTCGACGCCCACCCACCACCCACTTCGTAGCCACTGTTGATGATTTAATCAACATGCTCGACTTCGACTCTGAAGACATCGACGGTATGGACGACGATGTAGGAGACGAACACGAACCTGTGCCTATAGGGCACTGGAAAGCCACCTCGTCATATGACATATACATGGTGGATACACCCAAAGAAGGCAATGGCGACGAGATAGCGGAGGATGACCCCTCCAAGAAGCAACCCAAGCGCCGACGTCAGCGGGGCCGCTCTAAGTCCCGCCAAAGCAAAAGTGGTGATACCAGCACAGGAGATAATAACACTCCAGATAGTGCCGAAGACAACAACAATCCCCTCCAGCAAGATTCAGAGCAGGAGGATGGAGGAGCCATCTCTCCTGAGAGAGCGGCAGATGGAGAGGAGGAGGAGGATGACAATTACATGCCCCCCCTCCGAAGACGAGGCGAGCCTCGGCGACGATGAATTCGCCGTACCAGAGAATCCTGTCGAACAAGAGCACTTCAAGTGCCGGCTTATAGCCACGGCAAATAGCCTGAAGAAAAAGCAGCAGCAGCTTCAAGCTGATCAAGATCTGCTAGCTGACAGATGGACTGAAGTCCTCGCCGCCGAGGAATATAAACTCGAGCGCCCCTCCAAGAATTACCCAAAGTGCAGGTTACCACCCTGACTGGAGGAAGAAGCATATGATATGGCTGATCGGCCACCTCGTGGCCATGATAGAGAGGCATTCCAGCCAAAAACTTAGCCTCCACCCCGATGCCATTCAAATAAAAAGGCATGGGGAGATATGCCAGACCTGCGAGACATATTGACGACAAAGCAAAGCATGCAAGATTGATCTATGGATCACGAGGGCGCACCACTCTGCGAGACGATAAACGTCACGCCGGATACACTAAAAGCAAATCCGGCCGGGCCGAACACAGCGGGCAAGACCCATTCGGGCTGCGTCGCGATATAGCCCAATACAGAGGTGCCACACACCCCTTATGCTTCACAGACGAAGTAATGGATCATCAATTCCCAGAAGGTTTCAAACATGTAAATATTGAATCATACGACGGCACAACAGATCCCGCAGTATGGATCGAGGATTTCCTCCTCCACACCCACATGGCCCGCGGTGATGACTTACACGCCATCAAATACCTCCCACTAAAGCTCAAAGGACCAGTGTGGCATTGGCTTAACAGCTAGCCAGCAAACTCCATTAGCTGTTGGGAAGATCTGGAAGCCGCATTCCTCGACAACTTTCAGGGCACTTATGTGCAACCACCAGACGCCGATGACTTGAGCCACATAATTCAGCGGCCAGAAGAGTCGGCCGGGCAATTCTGGACTCGGTTCCTTACAAAGAAAAATCAAATCGTCGACTGTCCGGATGCAGAGGCCTTAGCGGCTTTCAAACACAACATCCGAGACGAGTGGCTAGCCCGGCACCTTGGTCAGGAAAAGCCAAAATCTATGGCAGCTCTCACGACACTCATGACCCATTTTTGTGCGGGAGAAGACAGCTGGCTGGCTCGCAGTAATAACATATCAAAGAACCATGGTACCTCGGATACCAAGGATGGCAATAGCAGGTCACGTCGCAACAAACATAAGCGCCGCATTAACAGCGAAAATACCGAGGATACGACAGTCAATGCCGGATTCAAAGGCTCTAAACCCGGTCAACAGAAAAAGCCATTCAAACAAAGTACGCCGGGTCCGTCCAACTTGGACCGTATACTTGATCGCTCGTGTCAAATACATGGCACCCCAGACAAGCCAGCCAATCACACCAACAAGGATTGTTGGGTGTTCAAGCAGGCCGGCACGTTAATTGCCGAAAGCAAGGACAAGGGGCCGCATCGCGATGACGAGGAGGAGCCCCGGCAGCCACACACCAGAGGACAGAAGAGGTTTCCCCCGCAAGTGCGGACGGTGAACATGATATACGCAACCCACATCCCCAAGAGGGAGCGGAAGCATGCGCTCAGGGACGTATATGCGTTGGAGTCAGTCGCCCCAAAGTTCAACCCTTGGTCCTCCTGTCCGATCACCTTTGATCGCAGGGACCACCTCACTAGTATCTGTCATGGCAGATTCGCCGCACTGGTCCTAGACCCAATCATTGACAAATTTCACCTCACTCGAGTCCTTAGATGGCGGCAGCAGCCTGAACCTGCTTTATCAGGACACAGTGTGCAAAATGGATATAGACCCCTCAAGGATCAAACCCACAAAAACGACCTTTAAAGGCGTCATTCCCGGTGTAGAGGCCCATTGCACAGGCTCAATTACACTGGAAGTGGTCTTCGGATCCCCGGATAACTTCCGAAGCGAAGAGTTAATCTTCGATATAGTCCCGTTCTGCAGTGGTTATCACGCGCTGCTCGGGCGAACCGCATTTTCTAGATTCAATGCGGTACCGCACTATGCATACCTCAAGCTCAAGATGCCAGGACCTCATGGAGTTATTATAGTCAATGGAAACACAGAGCGCTCTCTCCGGATAGAGGAGCACACCGCGGCCCTCGCAGCAGAAGCGCAAAACAGCCTCTCAAGGCAATCAACCAGTTTGGCGCTTCAAAGCCCGGACACCTTCAAGCGCGCTCGGAGCAATCGGCAAATAGACTGCCTGGCGCGATCTGAGATCGCGTAGCAATACGGCGGCCACCCCAATCTCAGCCCAATGGCGAAACTCGTGCCACGCGTACATAATTACGCATTAAAAATATCATGGGCACAGGTGGGGAGGGGAGCACAACTGCGGCATGCCCCAAGACGTGGCTTAAACCGCACTAGGGCTTCCCGTTTGGTTATTTTTCTCTTTTTTCAGGACCTTAATCTCTGGAAACACTGTCCGGCAGCACTATTGCCGAACACATGATGCAGCAACCAAGGAGGCAGACAGCTACGTCATACCACGGAATTCCCAGGTGGATTACAGTAACGAGCGGAATATTCGATTTAATATCATTCCTCAGCTTGCCCTTGGAAGGGACATAGTCCTACTCTTTGCTTATCGCACTATCTGTATCACTCGGCTTTAACGCAATTTTTTGAATAAACAATGCATGACATTACGACTATTATTGCATTCTAGTTATATATATATATATGTGTGTGTGTGTGTGTGTGTGTGTGTGTGTGTGTGTGTGTTTGTGTGTGTGTGTTCATTAATGATGCCTTGCAACCGTACACTTTGGTACGGCTAATACACCAGGGGCTTACGTACCCCACAATATGGTGTGAAAAGTCCGAACACTTTCACAAGTGCGGCACCCCGAACTTATAGCATTATATGCATGAGCTCTGAATCATGTCTTTGGTCAAATGTTGGGTTTTCCGGCTCCTATGTTTTGGTACCTTACGTTCCGCTCTATCTGCTAAGGTAGCACTAGGAGAACTACTGCGATTGTGCCCCGGTTGTGCTGGGTTCAGCACCTCAGTAGGGAAAGCTAAAACTGACTGTCATGATAAGGCGAGAGACTGGTCGTTGTTCGGCGAGGTTTTCAAGTCCCTAAAGACTTATGCCGCTTAGAGCAAGGGGCCGGCCCTGTCCGTCTTAAAGGCATGTATCGCGCCCCAAATTCGGCCTTCTGAATACCAGGGGCTTCGCCGAAATTTAAAATTATAGAATTCTATGGCTGAGTGAGAGTGATAAAGCATTATTAGTCTGGTTGCCTTGTTCGTTGTGCTGAGCACCTCCCTCGAAGGACCCAAACATGGGAACAAGAGTGCTCAGGTTTATCCCGAACAACCCAGCACTCATGGCACGGGGGCAGAAGCCTAGGACTAGCCATCTCTCAGATTGGATAAACAGCCAAACAGAAGGTAATATTTTAAATTCAAACAAGCGTTGCATAGGGCATATGAAACAAGTTTTCATAAATACAGGATAAAACGAGCAAGTCTCACTCAAATATTACATCTTTTGAACACTCGTCCGCTATGAGACGGGCACCCGGCAGAACACCCTCGTAGTACATCTCGGGGTGGCGGTGCTCCTTGCCCTCTGGCGGCCCCTCCTTGATTAGCTTCATAGCGTCTAGCTTGACCCACTGCAATTTCACACGAGCGAAAGCCTGGTGTGCACCTTCAATGCAGACAGATTGCTTGACGACCTCCAGCCGCGGGCAGGCATCCACAAGCCGCCTCACCAGGCCGAAGAAGCTGTTCGGAAGGGCGTCGCCAGGCCACAGCCGGACTATAAAGCTCTTCATGGCCCGATCGGCCGCCTTATGTAGCTCGACCATCTGCTTCAGCTGGTCGCTCATTGGCACTGGGTGTTCGGCCTCAGCATACTGAGACCAGAACAGCTTCTCCGTTGACCTTCCATCCTTGGCCTGGTAAAATTGTGTGGCATGGGACACGCTGCGGGGCAAATCTGCGAATGCTCCTGGAGAGCTCCGGATTTGGGTAAGTAATCGGTAAATTACTTTTACATGCTTGCTTTGCATATAGAAAGCCTTACCAGCTGCTATCTTCTTCATTGCGTCGATCTCCTAGAGGGCCTTTTGGGCTTCGGCCTTGGCACTTTTGCGCTCTCGAGGGCCGTGGCAAGCTTAGACTCCCGCGTCTTTGAGTAAAGCTCCAACGCCTCGTACTTCGCCACGAGAGCCTGGAGCTCTTGCTGCACCTCGCCCACCTGAGCCTCGTGCTTCTCTCGCTCGGTGCGCTCCTTGGCCGCTTTATCTTCGGCCTTGGTTAGCGCTTGCTTCAGGGTCGCCACCTAGGTCGTGGCCCTTGGCAAGTATATGATGATCATGTCATTTTGCAATTGCGTCTTCTTTTATACATACATATCTATAGACAGGGTATTTCTTACCCTTGTTCTCCTCGAGCTGCCTCTTGGCAAGGCCAGGCTCTTTCCTGGACCCATCGAGGTCCTGCTTCAGTACGGCGACCTCCGCAGTCAGTGCGACGGATGCCAGCAGCGAAGCCTGCATATGCATATTGACATACTTATGTTAGACTCCTGCGATATTATTTGATCCTCTGTTCAGCTTTTCTTTGTGAACACCAAACAAAGCATCAGGGGCTACTGTCTATGCGGTGATATTTCTACTACATTTTAAAACACTTACCTCAAAGCATGTTAGAAGGCTGGCATAGGCTTCAGTCAACCCACTCTTGGCGGACTGAACCTTCTAGACCACCACACTCATAACAGTACGGAGCTCCTCGTCGATGGAAGCGCTGCGAAGCGCTTCCAGTAGATTGTCCGGCGCCTCTAGATGGACAGAGGTCACCGGCACAGGCGTCTTGCCCCTCTTAGAAGGAGGCCACCTACCCGAGCCTGGAACCGCTGGAGGTTCCGGCACGGTGTTCGGCTGAGGGCCGAACTCAGAGCTCTCAGGGGCCCCGTCCCCTCGGCTCCCGGAGTCCGGAAGGTCGCCTTGAGGCGCCTCCGGGACTGTCTCCCCTCGATCCGGTGCCTCTTGAGACAACACCTCGGCGTCGTCCACAGGAGGAGGGGAGGTGGCGGTTGGGACTGGATCACTACCCATGTCCGACGAGCCCAGGGAGCCGTCCGATGATACATCGATGCTGGCTCGTGGGGGCGTGCATAATCATGTTCGGCGTTAGGGAAAGCAGTGCGACAAAGGAATGCTACGAGTTACTCTGGTATCTGAATACTTACGATCTCCCTAGGGGCTTGGCCCTGGGTAACCACTCGTCTTCGTCTTCGTCGGCGGCAGTGGAGCTGTCCGGAAGGAGAGTCCTTCCCTTCTTGGACCCTTCGCCCCCCCCCAGTCGGGACGGCCTTCCTTTTCTTGTCTCCCCCGCTTGGAGGGGGAGCATCTTCTTCTTCCTCCTCGTCTTCGGGGGAGGAGTGTGCCGCAGAGTTATCGGACGATGAGTCCGATAACACCTGGCACCGGGAACTCTTTCGGGTTCCCTTGGCCTTCTTGGTCTTCTCCGGCACCTTGTAAGGAGCTGGAGTCAGCATCTCCGTCAGGATAGCGCCCACAGTGTCTTCGGGCAAAGGAGCCGGACAGTTAATCTGCCCCAACGTCTCCACCCAGTCCTGTCAAAGGCATGGAGATTAGACCCCGCACATGATTAAGTTAGGGGAAATAAATGTCCTACGGGATGTATTGAACTCATCGAACGCTCTAGGATCTTTGCGCTTAGTCCGCGGTCCTCGGCGAGAGAAGGAGGGACCTCGGCGCCCTTGAACAGCACCTTCCATACGTCCTTGTGCGTCGTATCAAAGAGCTCGCTCAGAGTCTGGTGCCGGGCCGGGTCGAACTCCCACAAGTTAAAATCCCGTTGTTGACATGGGAGGATCCGGCGGATGAGCATAACCTGGACTATGTTGACAAGCTTGAGCTTCTTGCTTGCCATACTCCGGATACATTTCTGGAGTCCATCCAGCTCCACCGATGAACCCCATGACAAGCCCTTCTCTTTCCAGGAAGTGAGCCATGTAGGGAATCCGGATCGAAACTCGGGGGCTGCCGCCCATTTGGCGTCGCGCGGCTCGGTGATGTAGAACCACGCCGATTGCCATCCCTTTATTGTCTCCACGAAGGAGCCTTCAGGCCATATAACGTTGGGCATCTTGCCCACCATGGCTCCGCCACATTCTGCTTGTGGGCCTCGTACCACCTTCGGCTTGATATTGAAGGTCTTTAACCACAGGCCGAATTGGGGCCGGATGCGGAGGAAAGCCTCACACACGACGATGAACACCGAAATGTTGAGGACGAAGTTCGGGGCCAGGCCATGAAAGTCCAGCCCATAGTAGAACATGAGACCATGGACGAATGGATGGAGGGGAAACCCCAGTCCGCGGAGGAAGTGGTGGAGGAAGAGTACCCTCTCGTGAGGTTTCAGGGTAGGGACGATCTGCCCAGCAGCAGGCAGCCGATGGGCGATATTCGTGGCTAAGTATCCGGCTCCGCGCAGCTTCTTGATGTCTCCCTCCGTGACGGAGGAGACCATCCACCTGCCTCCCGCTCCGGACATGGTTCGAGAAGGTTGAGGTGGGAAGTGCGGACTTGGGCGCTAGAGCTCGAGTGTACGAAAATGGATGAGCAAAGGAGGAAGAAGGCGTGAATAGGAAGGTGAATCCTTATCCCTTTATATGGGCAGACGAAACTAAGCGTCGCCACTTGCCTAGTAAAACTCGTTTATCCCCCAAGCATCGTAATCGATGGCGCGGTTGGGTTACCCACACCCGTATTGATGAGAATCCCGTAATAAGGGGACACGATCTCTGCTTTGACAAGACGTGTCGAAAAACTGCCTCGCGTTATGTGCGGGGCTAGTTAAAGGAAACGGTTCGAATAATCACCGGGCCATGACATAACGTCATACTGTCAAGACAAGTCAGCAAATTAGAATTGTGAAAATATTATTATCTCTACGGTGGTATGTGGAAGTTATTTTGCAGGGTCGGACACTATCCTCGTATTCAAATTCTTCTGTGATGTATTCGGAGAAGGAACCCGCCTTGCAATGCCGAAGACAATATTGCGTGCCGGATTCATCGTCATTGAAGCCTAGTTCAGGGGCTACTGAGGAAGTCCTAGATTAGGGGGTCTCCGGACAGCCAGACTATCTCCATTGGCTGGACTGTTAGACTATGAAGATACAAGATTGAAGACTTCGTCTCATGTCCAGATGGGACTCTACTTGGCGTGGAAGGCAAGCTAGGCAATACGGATATGGATATCTCCTCCTTTGTAACCGACCTTGTGTAACCCTAACCCTCTCCGGTGTCTATATAAACTGAAGGGTTTTAGTCCGTAGGACAACAACCATAGCATACAATCATACCATAGGTTAGCTTCTAGGGTTTAGCCCCTCTGATCTCGTGGTAGATCTACTCTTGTACTACCCATATCATCAATATTAATCAAGCAGGACGTAGGGTTTTACCTCCATCAAGAGGGCCCGAACCTGGGTAAACATTGTATCCCCTGCCTCCTGTTACCATCCGGCCTAGATGCACAGTTCGGGACCCCCTACCTGAGATCCACCGGTTTTGACACCGACAGGAACCATTGTGGACGGTGTTGCCAAAGCCAAAAAGATGGAACCGGAGCTCCCTGATTGATTGATTAAAGGAATAGAAAAATGCAATGTCTCTCCTCTTTCTCCCATGCTTGGACGTATTTAGTACAATATAGAGCACAGAGTCTACTCCCCTGTCCCTTCTATCACAAATCACAAAGCAGTGAGGCATCAAATCACAAAAGCACGGACGAAGCAACCATCATTTCACTCTTCGCTGACTCCGCTTCTCCATCGTCTTCTTCGAGAAACCATCTCACCGCACTAGTACTCCTAGTAGTACTAGTAACAGACTTCCTGGATGCAAATAAGGCTGTTGTCTCGGCTTGCAGGCGGCACTTGCGAATGACTTACCATGGTCTCCCTCAATGGTGTTCTCCGTCGAACGCACTTCGCCAAACCACCAAAAAAAAGATATCGTCGATGTCACCGCAATGGGGAAGGAAGTCAAATATAGTTACTACCTCCATTTTTTGTACATAAGCCCAGTATATCAAAATTACAATTTGTAGGATCGAAAGTATGTCTAGAGGGGGGTGATTAGACTACTTGACAAAATAAAAACTTAACCTTTTCCCAATTTTAGTTCTTGGCAGATTTTAGCTATTTTAGGACAAGTCAAGCAATCATCACACAATTCAAGCAAGCATGCAAAGAGTATATTGGCAGCAGAAAGTAAAGCATGCAACTTGCAAGAATGTAAAGGGAAGGGTTTGGAGAATTCAAACGCAATTGGAGACACGGATGTTTTTCCCGTGGTTCGGATAGGTGGTGCTATCCTACATCCACGTTGATGGAGACTTCAACCCACGAAGGGTAACGGTTGCGCGAGTCCACGAAGGGCTCCACCCACGAAGGGTCCACGAAGTAGCAACCTTGTCTATCCCACCATGGCCATCGCCCATGAAGGACTTGCCTCACTAGCGGTAGATCTTCACGAAGTAGGCGATCTCCTTGCCCTTACAAACTCCTTGGTTCAACTCCACAATCTTCTCGGAGGCTCCCAAGTGACACCTAGCCAATCTAGGAGACACCACTCTCCAAGAAGTAACAAATGGCGTGTTGATGATGAACTCCTTGCTCTTGTGCTTCAAATGATAGTCTCCCCAACACTCAACTCTCTCTCATAGGATTTGGATCTGGTGGAAAGAAGGTTTGAGTGGAAAGCAACTTGGGGAAGGCTAGAGATCAAGATTCATATGGTAGGAATGGAATATCTTGGTCTCAACACATGAGTAGGTGGTTCTCTCTCAGAACATATGAGTTGGAAGTGTAGATGTGTTCTGATGGCTCTCTCCACGAATGAAGAGGAGGTGGAGGGGTATATATAGCCTCGACACAAAATCCAACCGTCACACACAATTTACCAATCTCGGTGGGACCGAATCAACAAACTCAGTCGGACCGAAAAGCTAAACCTAGTGACCGTTAGAGATTTTCGGTGGGACTGACATGCAACTCGGTAGGACCGATTTTGTTAGGGTTAGGGCACTAATCTCGGTGCGACCGATTACACAAACTCGGTGAGACCGATTTTGGTAATTAGCTAACCAGAGAGTTTGTCAGGCAAACTCGGTGGGACCGATTTGCTCTTTCAGTGAGACCGAAAAGTTACAAAAAGGAAATAGAGAGTTTACGTTCCAATCTCGGTGGGACCGATCCGCTCTTTCGGTGAGACCGAAAAGTTACGAAAGGGAAACAGAGAGTTTGCAATCCCATCTCGGTGAGACCGAGATCCCTATCAGTAGAACCGAATTGCTAGGGTTTGGCAGTGGCATATGACAAGTGAAACTCGGTGGCGTCGGATAGAAAGAATCGGTAGGACCGAGTTTGGCTTAGGGTTTAGGTCATTTGTGGATATGGGAAAGTAGTTGAGGGTTTTGGAGCATATCACTAAGCACATGAAGCAAGAGGCTCATTAAGCAACACCTCATCCCTCCTTGATAGTTTTGGCTTTTCCTAAAGACTCAATGTGATCTTGGATCACTAAAGTATAAAATGAAGAGTCTTGAGCTTTTGAGTTTGTGCCAATCCTTTGTCCTTAGCATTTTGAGGGTTCCACTTTGACCATCCATGCCATGCCAATCATTGAGCTTTCCTGAAATAATCATCTTGGAATAGCATTATCTCAATGAGCTATATGTTGTTATGAATTACCAAAACCACCTAGGGATAGTTGCACTTTCAATCTCCCCCTTTTTGGTAATTGATGACAACATATAGATCAAAGCTTCGACAAATGATAATAAGCATGAAATATATCGTCGCTTTGAGAAGTATGTGATAAGTAAGAGCTCCCCCTAAATTTGTGCATATTTAAGATTTGCTTTGGAATGCAAATGCACAAAGAGTTAGAGTCATGGGTTACTCTTCCATGTCACATACATCTTGGTGGAGCGCTTAAAATGATAAGAATGAAATACATGCACTCATCACCAAGAAAAAATGAATGATCACATAGGATAGATTAGATAATAGCATTCATCAAGCATTAAGTGTAGCTTATGATCAAACACATGATCATCAATGTCTCACAGATAATGACATAGTATCTCACACAAAAGCAAACAAAGTTCGAAAAACCACCAAATAAAGCAAGAGAGAAAAAAACAACACTCTCTCTCTCGAAGCCTATGATCTATACATTTTCTCCCCCTTTGGCAACAAGTTACCAAAAAGTTCCTAGAAAATGCATAGTGCTAAATCGACGCTCAGGCTTGATCTTCAGGTGGTGGTGGAGTCCGGATCATTCCAAGGACGAAGGCTTCTGTAGACGCTGAAGTAGATGCTGGAGTTGGAGCTGAAGTAGACGCTGGAGCAGGTTGGGCTGGTGCTACGGCTGGAGCTGAGGCAGTTGCTCTTGTGTCAGGAACTGGCACTGCAGACGACCTCGGACCTCGTGGCACTCTGGCAAAGGCATCGGTGGTTGTCTTCCCTTTCCTCTCCTGCATGTCATCTTGGAGCTGCTCCACTGCAGTCTGAATCTCTATCACCTTGATATCCAAGTCATAGAACTTTTGTTCTACGATTCTCTCTAGGCTTGCCTAGTTCTGAGTTAGGGTGGCTAGTCCTTTCTCAATCCGCAGGGTGGATGCAATCAAGTAACCAAGCTGCTCTTGTTTGGTTTTCAAGAAATACTCAGATGCCTCCTCTTGAGTTGGCATCTTGGCAGCTTTCCCCTTCCTTGCCTTCTCCTTCTTGGCTTGTGCTTGTGCAGATGATGGTTCATTCTCAGTCATGACAACTTGATTATCTTCAAAATCTGGACGGATGGGCAGGTGTTCCTTGTCCAATAAGTATATGCTCGTGCCCATCTTGGAGTTAATGAGCTCCTGAATTTGTGGGGCATATCCGCAACTCCTCTTTTGATCAGCTGCTGTCCTCTTAATGGTCTCTACCATGAGGCTCATCATCTTGAACTTCTGTGGCACATCAAATATATGAAGCAAATTGATCGCATGGCCTCTGATCATCTTGTGATCACCTGACTTGGGCAACAAGGTGTGCCTCAGTATCCAATTGATGGTTGGCAGCCCTGACAGAAGGTAGTGTACTGAGCCAAACTTGAAAGTGTCAAGTGCTTCATTTGGAATTTCCTTGTACATGTTTGACATTGAGTTGTGGTCCATCTTCTTCTTGGCATATATGTCCAAGTCATCTTCCTGCTCTTCTGGGGCATTGATCAGCTGAGCCCATTCAGCAACTGTAGATTGGTACCTCGTACCCTCAAACATCCAAACAATCCTCCCATCTGGATAAAAATGTGCGGTGGAGTAGAACTGCATGATAAGCTCCTCATTCCACTTTGTGAGCTTCTGCCCAACAAAGTCCTCTACTCCACATGCCTTGAAGTTGTCCTGCACTCCAGGGTAGTACTCTTCGTTGTCCTTGATGTATTGCCAATCAACCCATCTCATATCACATACAATTGGCTTCGTGTCCAATAAGACTGTCTCATAGAAGTCTTGTTGTTCCTTGGTGTGAAATCTGTCGTCAACAGCAGTCCTCCTCCTTGAAGCATATAGATCTGCTTCTCTCCACTTCCTGAGCCCTGAGTCTCTTCTAAGCTTCATGTCCTCAGCCACAGGATGAGCATCATTGTGGTCTGGGATCTTGGGCTTGAGCTTTCTAAGAACTTGCTCTTCATCATCTTCTGAAGTGTCAGGTGTTGGGGAACGTTGCAGAAAACAAAAATTTTCCTACGGTTTCACCAAGATCCATCTATGAGTTCATCTAGCAACGAGTGATTGGATTTCATCTACATACCTTTGTAGATCACACGCGGAAGCGTTCAAAGAACGGGGATGAGGAAGTCGTACACGACGTGATCCAAATCACCGAAGACCTAGCACCGAACGGACGGCACCTCCGCGTTCAACACATGTATGGTCAGCGTAGCATCTCCTTCTTCTTGATCTAGCAAGGGGAAAGGAGAGGTTGAGGAAGATGGCTCCAGCAGCAGCACGACGGCGTGGTGGTGATGGAGCTGCAGTACTCCGGCAGGGCTTCGCCAAGCTCTATGGAGGAGGAGGAGGTGTTGGAGAGGGAGAGGGAGGCACAAAAGGCTAAGGTATGAAGTCCTCAATCTCCCCCACTATATATAGGGGTGCCTAGGGGGGGCGCCGGCCCTAGGAGATGCAATCTCCTAGGGGGGCGGCGGCCAAGGGTGGGGGGCTTGCCCCCCAAGCAAGGGGGGCACCCCCTTTAGGGTTTCCCCCAACCCTAGGCACATGGGCCTTTAGGGGAGTGGCGCCCCAGCCCACTTTGGGCTGGGTCCCTTCCCACTTCAGCCCATGGGGCCCTCCGGGATAGGTGGCCCCACCCGGTGGACCCCCGGGACTCTTCCGGTGGTCCCGGTACAATACCGGTGACCCCGAAACTTGTCCCGATGGCCGAAATAGCACTTCCTATATATAATTCTTTACCTCCGGACCAATCCGGAACTCCTCGTGACGTCCGGGATCTCATCCAGGACTCCGAACAACATTCGGGTTACTGCATATACATATTCCTACAAACCTGGCGTCACCGAACCTTAAGTGTGTAGACCCTACGGGTTCGGGAGACATGTAGACATGACCGAGATTGCTCTCCGGTCAATAACCAACAGCGGGATCTGGATACCCATGTTGGCTCCCACATGCTCCTCGATGATCTCATCGGATGAACCATGATGTCGAGGATTCAAGCAACCCCGTATACAATTCCCTTTATCAATCGGTATGTTACTTGCCCGAGATTCGATCATCGGTATCCCAATACCTTGTTCAATCTCGTTACCGGCAAGTCACTTTACTCGTACCATAATGCATGATCCCGTGACCAGACACTTGGTCACTTTCAGCTCATAATGATGATGCATTACCGAGTGGGCCCAGTGATACCTCTCCGTCATACGGAGTGACAAATCCCAGTCTTGATCCGTGTCAACCCAACAGACACTTTCGGAGATACCCATAGTCTACCTTTATAGTCACCCAGTTACGTTGTGACGTTTGGTATACCCAAAGCACTCCTACGGTATCCGGGAGTTACACAATCTCATGGTCTAAGGAAAGGATACTTGACATTGGAAAAACTCTAGCAAACGAACTTTACGATCTTATGCTATGTTTAGGATTGGGTCTTATCCATCACATCATTCTCCTAATGATGTGATCTCGTTATCAATGACATCCAATGTCCATAGTCAGGAAACCATGACTATCTCTTGATCAACGAGCTAGTCAACTAGAGGCTTACTATGGACATGTTGGTGTCTGTTATGCACACATGTATTACGATTTCCGGATAACACAATTATAGCATGAATAAAGACAATTATCATGAACAAGGAAACATAATAATAATGCTTTTATTATTGCCTCTAGGGCATATTTCCAACAGTCTCCCACTTGCACTAGAGTCAATAATCTAGTTACATTGTGATGAATCGAACACCCATGGAATTCTGGTGTTGACCATGTTTTGCTCTAGGGAGAGGTTTAGTCAACGGATCTGCTACATTCAGGTCCGTATGTACTTTACAAATATCTATGTCTCCATCTTGAACATTTGCACGAATGGAGTTGAAGCGACGCTTGATGTGCTCTGTCTTCTTGTGAAACCTGGGCTCCTTGGCAAGTGCAATAGCTCCAGTGTTATCACAGAAGAGTTTGATTGGCCCCGACGCATTGGGTATGACTCCTAGGTCGGTGATGAACTCCTTCACCCATATTGCTTCATGTGCTGCCTCCGAGGCTGCCATGTACTCCGCTTCACATGTAGATCCCGCCACGACGCTCTGCTTGCAACTGCACCAGCTTACTGCCCCACCATTCAAAATATACACGTATCTGGTTTGTGACTTTAAGTCATCCAGATCAGTGTCGAAGCTAGCGTCGACGTAACCCTTTACGACGAGCTCTTCGTCACCTCCATAAACGAGAAACATTTCCTTAGTCCTTTTCAGGTACTTCAGGATATTCTTGACCGCTGTCCAGTGTTCCTTGCCGGGATTACTTTGGTACCTTCCTACCAAACTTACGGCAAGGTTTACATCAGGTCTGGTACACAGCATGGCATACATAATAGAACCTATGGCTGAGGCATAGGGGATGACACTCATCTCTTCTATATCTTCTGTCGTGGTCAGACATTGAGCTGAGCTCAATTTCACACCTTGCAACACAGGCAAGAACCCCTTCTTAGACTGATCCATATTGAACTTCTTCAATATCTTATCAAGGTATGTGCTTTGTGAAAGACCTATGAGGCGTCTTGATCTATCTCTATATATCTTGATGCCAAATATATAAGCAGCTTCTCCAAGGTCCTTCATTGAAAAACTCTTATTCAAGTAGGCCTTAATGCTGTCCAAGAGTTCTATATCATTTCCCATCAAAAGTATGTCATCTACATATAATATGAGAAATGCTACAGACCTCCCACTCACTTTCTTGTAAACGCAGGCTTCTCCATAAGTCTGTGTAAACCCAAACGCTTTGATCATCTCATCAAAGCGAATGTTCCAACTCCGAGATGCTTGCACCAGCCCATAAATCGAGCGTTGGAGCTTGCACACCTTGTTAGCATTCTTAGGATCGACAAAACCTTCTGGCTGCATCATATACAATTCTTCCTTAAGGAAACCATTAAGGAATGCCGTTTTGGCGTCCATTTGCCATATCTCATAATCATAGAATGCGGCAATTGCTAACATGATTTGGACGGACTTTAGCTTCGCTACCGGTGAGAAAGTCTCATCGTAGTCAACCCCTTGAACTTGTCGATAACCCTTAGCGACAAGCCGAGCTTTATAGATGGTCACATTACCATCCGCGTCTGTCTTCTTCTTAAAGATCCATTTATTTTCTATGGCTCACCGCTCAACAGGCAAGTCAGTCAAAGTCCATACTTCGTTTTCATACATGGATCCTATCTCAGATTTCATGGCTTCTAGCCATTTGTCGGAATCCGGGCCCGCCATCGCTTCTTCATAGTTCGAAGGTTCACCGTTGTCTAACAACATGATTTCCAAGAAAGGGTTGTTGTACCACTTTGGCGCGGAACGTGTCCTTGTGGACCTTCGAATTTCAGTAGGAGCTTGATCAGAAGTATCTTGATCATCATCATTAACTTCCTCTCTAGTCGGTGCAGGCACCTCAGGAACATTTTCTTGAGTTGCGCCATTTCTGGTTCAAGAGGTAATACTTCATCAAGTTCCACTTTCCTCCCACTTACTTCTTTCGAGAGAAACTCTTTCTCTAGAAAGGATCCATTCTTGGCAACAAAGATCTTGCCTTCAGATCTGAGGTAGAAGGTATACCCAATAGTTTCTTTAGGGTATCCTATGAAGACGAATTTTTCCGACTTGGGTTCGAGCTTTTCAGGTTGAAGTTTCTTGACATAAGCATCGCATCCCCAAACTTTTAGAAACGACAGCTTAGGTTTTTTCCCAAACCATAATTCATACGGTGTCGTCTCAACGGATTTCGACGGAGCCCTATTTAAAGTGAATGCGGCAGTCTCTAAAGCATAGCCCCAAAAAGATAGCGTTAAATCGGTAAGAGACATCATAGATCGCACCATATCTAATAGAGTGCGATTAAGACGTTCGGACACACCATTACGCTGAGGTGTTCCAGGCGGCGTGAGTTGTGAAACTATTCCACATTTTCTTAAGTGTGTGCCAAATTCATGACTCAAGTATTCTCCTCCACGATCTGATCGCAAAAACTTGATTTTTCTATCACGTTGATTCTCAACCTCACTCTGAAATTCCTTGAACTTTTCAAAGGTCTCAGACTTGTGTTTCATTAAGTAGACATACCCATATCTACTCAAGTCATCAGTGAGGGTGAGAACATAACGATAGCCACCGCGAGCCTCAACACTCATTGGACCGCACACATCCGTATGTATGATTTCCAATAAGTTGGTTGCTCGCTCCATTGTTCCTGAGAACGGAGTCTTGGTCATTTTACCCATGAGGCATGGTTCGCACGTGTCAAATGATTCATAATCAAGAGACTCTAAAAGTCCATCTGCATGGAGCTTCTTCATGCGTTTGACACCTATGTGACCAAGGCGGCAGTGCCACAAGTATGTGGGACTATCATTATCAACTTTACATCTTTTGGTTTTCACACTATGAACATGTGTAGCATTACGCTCGAGAAAGAATAAACCATTCACCATCGAAGCATGACCATAAAACATATCTCTCATATAAATAGAACAACCATTATTCTCGGATTTAAATGAGTAGCCATCTCGAATTAAACGAGATCCCGATACAATGTTCATGCTCAAAGCTGGCACTAAATAACAATTATTGAGGTTTAAAACTAATCCCGTAGGTAAATGTAGAGGTAGCATGCCGACGGCGATCACATTGACCTTGGAACCATTCCCGACGCGCATCGTCACCTCGTCCTTTGCCAGTTTCCGCTTATTCCGCAGCTCCTGCTTTGAGTTACAAATGTGAGCAACTGCACCGGTATCAAATACCCAGGAGCTACTACGAGTACTGGTAAGGTACACATCAATTACATGTATATCGCATATACCTTTTGTTTTGCCGGCCTTCTTGTCTGCTAAGTATTTGGGGCAGTTCCGCTTCCAGTGACCACTTCCCTTGCAATAAAAGCACTCAGTCTCGGGCTTGGGTCCATTCTTTGGCTTCTTCCCGGCAGCTTGCTTACCGGGGGTGGCAACTCCCTTGCCGTCCTTCTTGAAGTTCTTTTTACCCTTGCCCTTCTTGAACTTAGTGGTTTTATTGACCATCAACACTTGATGTTCCTTCTTGACTTCTACCTCTGCTGATTTCAGCATTGCAAATACCTCAGGAATGGTCTTTTCCATCCCCTGCATATTGAAGTTCATCACAAAGCTCTTGTAGCTTGGTGGAAGCGACTGGAGGATTCTATCAATGACCGCATCATCCGGGAGATTAACTCCCAGCTGAGTCAAGCGGTTATGTAACCCAGACATAGTGAGTATGTGCTCACTGACAGAACTATTTTCCTCCATCTTACAGCTAAAGAATTTGTCGGAGACTTCATATCTCTCGACCCGGGCATGAGCTTGACAAACCATTTTCAGCTCTTCGAACATCTCATATGCTCCATGTCTCTCAAAACGCTTTTGGAGCCCCGGCTCTAAACTGTAAAGCATGCCGCACTGAACGAGGGAGTAGTCATCAGCACGTGTATGCCAAGCATTCATAACGTCTTGGTTCTGTGGGACAGGCGGGTCACCTAGTTGTGCTTGTAGGACATAATCTTTCTTGGCAGCTATGAGGATGATCCTCAGGTTCCGGACCCAGTCCGTATAGTTGTTGCCATCGTCTTTCAACTTGGTTTTCTCTAGGAACGCGTTGAAGTTGAGGACAACGTTGGCCATTTGATCTACAAGACATATTGTAAATATTTTAGACTAAGTTCATGATAATTAAGTTCATCTAATCAAATTATTCAATGAACTCCCACTTAGATAGACATCCCTCTTCTAGTCATCTAAGTATAACACGATCCGAGTCAACTAGGTCGTGTCTGATCATCACGTGAGACGGACTAGTCAACCTCGGTGAACATCTTCATGTTGATCGTATCTTCTATACGACTCATGCTCGACCTTTCGGTCTTCTGTGTTTCGAGGCCATGTCTGTACATGCTAGGCTCGTCAAGTCAACTTAAGTGTTTTCATGTGTAAATCTGTCTTACACCCGTTGTATGTGAACGTTGGAATCTATCACACCCGATCATCAGGTGGTGCTTAGAAACGAACGAACTGTCGCAACGGTGCACAGTTAGGGGGAACACTTTCTTGAAATTATTATGAGGGATCATCTTATTTACTACCGTCGTTCTAAGTAAACAAGACGCAAAAACATGATAAACATCACATGCAATCAAATAATAATAGTGACATGATATGGCCAATATCACATAGCTCCTTTGATCTCCATCTTGGGGCTCCATGATCATCTTGTCACCGGCATGACACCATGATCTCCATCATCATGATCTCCATCATTGTGTCTCCATGAAGTTGCTCGCCAACTATTACTTCTACTACTATGGCTAACGCATTTAGCAATAAAGTAAAGTAATTTACATGGCGTTTCTCAATGACACGCAGGTCATATAAAAAAAGAAAACTCCTATGGCTCCTGCCGGTTGTCATACTCATCGACATGCAAGTCGTGATTCCTATTACAATAGCACGAACATCTCATACATCACATATGTATCATTCATCATTCATCACAACTTTGGCCATATCACATCACAAAGCACTTGCTGCAAAAACAAGTTAGACGTCCTCTAATTGTTGTTGCAAGTTTTACGTGGCTGAAATAGGGTTCTAGCAAGAACGTTTTCTTACCTACGTGAAAAGCCACAACGTGATTTGTCAACTTCTATTTACCCTTCATAAGGACCCTTTTCATCGAATCCGCTCCAACTAAAGTGGGAGAGACAGACACCCGCCAGCCACCTTATGCAACTAGTGCATGTCAGTCGGTGGAACTGGTCTCACGTAAGCGTACGTGTAAGGTTGGTCCGGGTCGCTTCATCCCACAATACCGTTGAAGCAAGATAATACTAGTAGCAGCAAGAAAGTTGACAACATCTATGCCCACAACAAATTGTGTTCTACTCGCGCAAGAAGAACTACGCATAGACCTAGCTCTGATACCACTATTGGGGAACATTGCAGAAAACAAAAAATTTCCTACGGTTTCACCAAGATCCATCTATGAGTTCATCTAGCAACGAGTGATTGGATTGCATCTACATACCTTTGTAGATCATGCGCGGAAGCATTCAAAGAACGGGGATGAGGAAGTCGTACACGACGTGATCCAAATCACCGAAGACCTAGCACCGAACGGACGGCACCTCCGCGTTCAACACACGTACGGTCAGCGTAACGTCTCCTTCTTCTTGATACAGCAAGGGGAAAGGAGAGGTTGAGGAAGATGGCTCCAGCAGCAGCACGCCGGCGTGGTGGTGATGGAGCTGCAGTACTCCGGTAGGGCTTCGCCAAGCTCTATGGAGGAGGAGGAGGTGTTGGAGAGGGAGAGAGAGGCACCAAAGGCTAAGGTATGAAGTCCTCCATCTCCCCCACTATATATAGGGGTGCCTAAGGGGGGCACCGGCCCAAGGAGATGCAATCTCCTAGGGGGGGCGCTGGCCAAGGGTGGGGGGCTTGCCCCCCAAGCAAGGGGGCGCCCCCTTTAGGGTTTCCCCCACCCCTAGGCACATGGGCCTTTAGGGGAGTGGCGCCCCAGCCCACTTTGGGCTAGGTCCCTTCCCACTTCAGCCCATGGGGCCCTCCGGGATAGGTGGCCCCACCCGGTGGACCCCCGGGACCCTTCCAGTGGTCCCGGTACAATACCGGTGACCCCGAAACTTGTCCCGATGGCCGAAATAGGACTTCTTATATATAATTCTTTACCTCTGGACCATTCCAGAACTCCTCGTGACATCCGGGATCTCATCCGGGACTCCGGACAACATTCGGGTTACTGCATATACATATTCCTACAACCCTAGCGTCACCGAACCTTAAGTGTGTAGACCCTACGGGTTCGGGAGACATGTAGACATGAATGACATTGCTCTCCGGTCAATAACCAACAGCGGAATCTGGATACCCATGTTGGCTCCCACATGCTCCTTGATGATCTCATCGGATGAACCACGATGTCAAGGATTCAAGCAACCCCGTATACAATTCCCTTTATCAATCGGTATGTTACTTGCCCGAGATTCGATCGTCGGTATCCCAATACCTTGTTCAATCTCGTTACCGGCAAGTCACTTTACTCGTACCATAATGCATGATCCCGTGACCAGACACTTGGTCACTTTGAGCTCATAATGATGATGCATTACCGAGTGGGCCCAGTGATACCTCTCCGTCATACGGAGTGACAAATCCCAGTCTTGATCCGCGTCAACCCAACAGACACTTTTGGAGATACCCGTAGTCTACCTTTATAGTCACCTAGTTATGTTGTGACGTTTGGTATACCCAAAGCACTCCTACGGTATCCGGGAGTTACACGATGTCATGGTCTATGGAAAGGATACTTGACATTGGAAAAACTCTAGCAAACGAACTATACGATCTTATGCTATGTTTAGGATTGGGTCTTGTCCATCACATCATTCTCCTAATGATGTGATCTCATTATCAATGAAATCCAATGTCATAGTCAGGAAACCATGACTATCTGTTGATCAACGAGCTAGTCAACTAGAGGCTTACTAGGGACATGTTGGTGTCTGTTATTCACACATGTATTACGATTTCCGGATAACACAATTATAGCATGAATAAAGACAATTATCATGAACAAGGAAACATAATAATAATGCTTTTATTATTGCCTCTAGGGCATATTTCCAACATCAGGCACTGGGGCGTTGTTCTTCTCAGCAGTTGGGATGCTTCTTGTATTCCTCTTTGGTTTTGGCTTTGGAGCTGGCTTGGCCTTGGAAGCAGTTGCCCCTGGTCTTATGGCATCACCATCAGCTTGGGTGCCTTAGGTGCTGGTGCAGCAACCTCTTCTTCTTCTTCTTCCATGATGGAAGCCTTGCCAAGCACTCTGGCTACGGTTTTCTTCACCCTTTCCTTCCTTTTCTTGCTTTCAGCAGCAACTGGCTCTATGGGAGTGGGCTTCTCAGGAATCTTGGTTGAAGCTCTGGCCTTTGGCATAGGCTGCCTGCCTGCTGGCCTTTTGATTTTCATCCGTGGCTTTATGCCTTGAGCTGAGCCATGTTCCTTCTCAAGCACTACTCTCTTTGAAGTTGCTTCCTCTTCTTCCACATAATCCTCATCCTCTGATTCGGAGGTTCTCTTCTTTCTCTGTCTGGTGGCAGCTTTTGGCAAATTTCTAGGAGTACTTCTGCTGCCATCATCTGAAGAACTTGAGGGACTAGTGCCCTCACTCATCTGCACTTGCTGTTCTGACATGTTCTTGCTATCACTCTGATCAGACATGTTGCAAACTCTGACTGCTGACCCTGTGAATAGGTTATAGATGAGATAGAGTGGATGAGCATCACAAAATGCAGAGATTTTTGCAAAAGAATGATTCAAAAACTTAGTTTTAGTTTCCCACTGAAATCATCTCGGATCTACCGATTTCTAAACTCGGTGATACCGAAGCAGTTTTTTGGAACCTAAACTAGTGAACTCGGTCAGACCGAGTCACAGTTCGGTGGCACCGAGACTGCTAGGGTTTCACAGAGTTCCAAAATCGGTCACACCGATAAGTAATTCTCGGTCAGACCGAGTCTCACTTGTGCAATGGCATAAGCCAAATCGGTGGGACCGAGTTTTTCAACTCGATGGGTCCGAGATGGTTTCGACGGAAACCTAACCCTAAAATTTTCGAATCAAACCTAATCTACGAGTGCATTGACTGGATAGGAGTGTTTAAAACGTGGCAAGAATAATTATGATCACAATGTGCTAAGAATCGGATTGGGGAATAGCACAAAGATCGAGTCCATACCCTAGTTTGGCGGAGACTCGCTACGGCGGCAACGGCGGGGTAGAATTCCGTTGACGGCGATGGAGACCAGCGACTGGAGGCGGCCGGCGGCGAGGAGACGATCCGGAGACCATGTTGGCAGAGCAGGCTATCGCGCGGGCGAAGGGGTTTGGAGAAATTTCCAAATTTTTGCCTGTGACTATATATAGCCCGACCCTGTCGGTGTGACCGAGTGGAACAACTCGGTGGCACCGAGATGCAAAACTGTATACAGTTGTTGCAACTCGGTGTGACCGAATGGTTCAAATCAGTTGCACCGAGATCGAAAACATAGATCAACTTAATGATCTCGGTAGGACCGAAAGTAGGATATCGGTCAGACCGAGAATCACAAAGAGGTTTTGGAAGTTTAAGTCTATGACGAATCAGGGACTCCGAGTGCTCCTCACACAGAGTGGTTCGAATCTGACTTGATCAAATTTTGTGATGTAGCATGAATAGAGTTTGAGATGAGAAAAGCATAGATAGCTAGAGGAGGTTCTTAGGCATTCTTGTCCATCCACTTGGCAAAAGGAAATAAAACCAAACAATCAACACAACAAGTGGATGTCCTCGAATGAGTAAAATATGCAACCAACATGCTCACACAATAAGATGGCAAATGAAATATGTGACAAAGCATGCACAACCAATTCTAGCATCTATCAAGAAGTTTGTGATGACTAGGTCATCTATATATGAGTATATTGACTTAGGAGTCAAGTGAGAACACTTGATCATAGGTCATACCCATCGTTTAAGCTCAAGTGGGGTTACCACTTTTACATAAGGCATTGTTGTGTTCACATCTTTAGAGTTGCTTTAGCTCAAGTCTTAGAGTAAAGCTCCCCCTAGATGTGATATCCCCCCTAAGAGGGATGAACTAACCTTGGGTTTTGTCGATAATGACTTCATGTAGATGTTGGAGATGTGGATGCTCAATGTTGATGTAGATCACTTGGAGCTATCCATTTGAGTGAATTGCACTTTCGATACCTACATGGGTTAGTCCCACAAGGAACAAACAAGGATATCCATAGACATAGAGTGATGCACACACAAGATGATGTCCATGAAAACTTTTAGGTTACCTTGTCCCTTGTCTTACCAACAAGAGGGTGTGTGACTCCTTGAACTAGTGCAAGATGTGGAAGTTGATTGCACTTGTTCTTGCCAAAATGATAAGAGTGAAGTATGTTGGCGGAGTCACCCTCAAGAACTCTCTAGTTCTTCTTCTTTTGGATCCACACCATCTTGATGGGAATCCTTGGAGTTGTAGTCGTACTTGATGAAGTGGAACTTGAAGTGGTCTTGGGAATCCACTTGACTAAGGTCTTAGGAGCTTCTTCAAATGCATCAATTTCCTCTTGAAGCTTGTCCTTGCCTTTTTGCTTGTAGTCTTGTGGTGGAAGATCATCTTGAGCTTGTGTCCCCTTGAAGGAAGTATCATACTTCTCTTGTTGAGGAACAAACTTTGTCTTGGGGTATTGATCTTCTTCCCACTCAACTCCATTGGCATTGAACTTTCGTTCAAAACCAACACCTTGATTCTTCCGGTGCATTCCTTGCTTGTGCACAATTTCCTCGAATTGCTTACTCCCGGCAAGGCTTTTGTACACTCCTTTCTCTATAATTCCCTTCAATAAGCTATTTTCTTGCTCAAGTGTAACTTGGCTAAGAGAATCATTAGTGGAATCAAGAGAACTACTAGAAGCAACAATATTGGATTTAGCATGATCATTGTTACTACTAGAGGAAGAATCTTTCTTGTTCTTGCTACTAGACTTGACTTGAGGCATGTAAGTGGATAAGAGTAAATGCTTGGCAATGTAAGAAGAACTTTTCTTGCGGAGATCATCATTGATTGCTTTTAAAAACTCATGCTCTTGCTCAAGATTGAGCTTTTCAAAGCGTAACTTCTCATGAGCTCTTAATAGTTCTCGATGATCTTCGAAGATAGTTTCATGAGCTAACTTAAGAGTGTTTAGTTCTTTAGTTAGAGCCTCAATCTTCTCCTTATCATTGTTATTGGTTTTATCTTGATTAGCATGATTAATTGATGTTTCATCATAGTATTCATCACTAGAGTTGTCAACAAGCAAATCATCATCACCTAACAAGTCATCTTCATCACTATTAAAATCAACATACTCGGGGTGTGTTACCTTAGGACCTTTGGCCATGAAGCATCTTCCAATTCCTTCATTTGGTGAGTAAAATATGTCGTAGGAGTTGGTTGACACAAGTGCTAGACCGGCAACACCTTCATCTTGAGTATATTCGGAATCGGAGTGATAACTTCTCTCGGAGTGGCTGTCGGAGTCGGAGCCGGATACCCATTCACCAACAGGAGCTTGATGTCTTCGTTTTGTGTAGCTCCTCGATGATTTTTCCTTCCTTTCCGAATCCTTGCTTCTCCGTGAGTATCTTCGTTCATAACGATCATCTCTACTCCTTCTATCTCTTGGTGGTGATTCTTTGCTTCTTCTTTTTGGAGAATCTTCTCTTCTCTTGTAGGGAGCCATACACTCATTGGAATAGTGTCCGGGTCTTCCACAATTGTAGCAGTTTCGCTCTCGACTAGAAGATCTTTTGTCATTGTAGGATTTTGACTTGAAGTTTCTATCTTTGCTTCTACTCTTGTAGAACTTGTTGAAGTTCTTCACCATTAAGCTCAATTCTTCATTGAAGTTTTGTTTCTCACTTGATGATGTAGGGGCTTCACATGAGGCTTTGTAGGCACCACTTGATTTGTTGTGAAGTTCCTCTTTATCCTTAAGTGACATCTCATGAGCAACAATTCTTCCAATTACCTCCGTTGGCTTGAGATCTTTGTAATTGGGCATCATTTGGATCAATGTGCAAACGGTATCATATTTTCCATCCAAGGCTCTTAGAATCTTCTTGATGATGAATCTATCGGTCATCTCTTCACTTCCTAAGCCGGCAATCTCATTTGTGATGAGGGCAAGCCTAGAGTACATTTCAGCGACACCTTCACCATCCTTCATTTTGAACTTGTCAAGTTGACTTTGAAGCACATCCAACTTGGATTCCTTGATGGAGTCGGTACCTTCGTGCATATCAATCAAAGTGTCCCAAATTTCCTTTGCATTCTCAAGACGGCTGATTTTGTTGAATTCTTCGGGGCATAATCCGTTGAAGAGAATATCACAAGCTTGAGCATTGTATTGCAACATCTTCAACTCATCCGCGGTAGCTTCACGGTTTGCTTCTCTCCCATCAAAGAAGTCACCTTGCAAACCAACACACACAATAGCCCAAACGGCGGGGTTATGTCCAAGAATATGCATTTTCATTTTATGCTTCCAACTACCAAAATTAGTACCATCAAAGTAAGGACCCCTACGGTGATAATTTCCCTCGCTAGACGCCATACTCTCCTAGGTTGTGAAACCAAGGCTATGACCACTAAAAGCTAAGGAAATCAAAGCAAATGGAGACCAAAGCTCTGATACCACTTGTAGGATCGAAAGTATGTCTAGAGGGGGGTGATTAGACTGCTTGACCAAATAAAAACTTAACCTTTTCCCAATTTTAGTTCTTGGCAGATTTTAGCAATTTTAGGACAAGTCAAGCAATCATCACACAATTCAAGCAAGCATGCGAAGAGTATATTGGCAGCGGAAAGTAAAGCATGCAACTTGCAAGAATGTAAAGGGAAGGGTTTGGAGAATTCAAACGCAATTGGAGACACGGATGTTTTTCCCGTGGTTCAGATAGGTGGTGCTATCCTACATCCACGTTGATGGAGACTTCAACCCACGAAGGGTAACGGTTGCGCGAGTCCACGGAGGGCTCCACCCACGAAGGGTCCACGAAGTAGCAACCTTGTCTATCCCACCATGGCCATCGCCCACGAAGGACTTGCCTCACTAGCGGTAGATCTTCACGAAGTAGGCGATCTCCTTGCCCTTACAAACTCCTTGGTTCAACTCCACAATCTTGTCGGAGGCTCCCAAGTGACACCTACCCAATCTAGGAGACACCACTCTCCAAGAAGTAACAAATGGTGTGTTGATGATGAACTCCTTGCTCTTGTGCTTCAAATGATAGTCTCCCCAACACTCAACTCTCTCTCATAGGATTTGGATCTGGTGGAAAGAAGGTTTGAGTGGAAAGCAACTTGGGGAAGGCTAGAGATCAAGATTCATATGGTAGGAATGGAATATCTTGGTCTCAACACATGAGTAGGTGGGTCTCTCTCAGAACATATGAGTTGGAAGTGTAGATGTGTTCTGATGGCTCTCTCCACGAATGAAGAGGAGGTGGAGGGGTATATATAGCCTCCACACAAAATCCAACCGTTACACACAATTTACCAATCTCGGTGGGACCGAATCAACAAACTTGGTCGGACCGAAAAGGTAAACCTAGTGACCGTTAGAGATTTTCAGTGGGACTGACATGCAACTCGGTAGGACCGATTTTGTTAGGGTTAGGGCATAACATAATCTCGGTGCGACCGATTACACAAACTCGGTGAGACCGATTTTGGTAATTAGCTAACCAGAGAGTTGGTCAGGCAAACTCGGTGGGACCGATTTGCTCTTTCGATGAGACCGAAAAGTTACAAAAAGGAAACAGAGAGTTTACATTGCAATCTCGGTGGGACTGATCCGCTCTTTCGGTGAGACCGAAAAGTTACGAAAGGGAAACAGAGAGTTTGCAATCCCATCTCGGTGAGACCGAGATCCCTATCGGTAGAACCGAATTGCTAGGGTTTGGCAGTGGCATATGACAAGTGAAACTCGGTGGCGCCGGATAGAAAGAATCGGTAGGACCGAGTTTGGCTTAGGGTTTAGGTCATTTGTGGATATGGGAAAGTAGTTGAGGGTTTTGGCGCATATCACTAAGCACATGAAGTAAGAGGCTCATTAAGCAACACCTCATCCCTCCTTGATAGTATTGGCTTTTCCTAAAGACTCAATGTGATCTTGGATAACTAAAGTATAAAATAAGAGTGTTGAGCTTTTGAGTTTGAGCCAATCCTTTGTCCTTAGCATTTTGAGGGTTCCACTTTCACCATCCATGCCATGCCAATCATTGAGCTTTCCTGAAATAATCATCTTGGAATAGCATTAGCTCAATGAGCTATATGTTGTTATGAATTACCAAAACCACCTAGGGATACTTGCACTTTCACAATTTGCAAAGGGCCACTAACACTAATCGAGGCAAAATTGATGGGTTAGCAACCAAGGACATTAATATCCCCTGCATGCATGCAAAAGTGAGAAGGTTGGTTTGCATGGCGCTGCATTAATCAAGCGATGAGGAGTGAGATGGTTAACTCTTTGGTCTTTGGAGAAAAAAATACGCATTAATTGACACATGAAACGAGGATTTGTATTGATTAAATTCCGCGAAGGAAAACTCCGCCTTTCTTTTTTAACACTAGTACTCCTAGTACGTACGTACTTATCCTATTTGGGTCTAGGCCTTGCATTGCCAAACTTCGCCACACATTTTTGCCAAGCTTGCCTAAAGTTTTCAAAATGAGAAGGAGGTACACTTGCGCACGGCTGTTGCGGTCGCACCGCACCCTCACACGGTCGCTCCTGCACGCCGCGGTCGCACCGCACCCTCACACAGTCGCTCCTGCATGCCGCAAACCCAACCAAGGGAACGCACCCTCACTGACACGTGTTGTCGCATGTGAACAAACCAAACTCAGCCATCCTATCGCTGACACATAATTTTCGTTCATAGAGTATGTTTATCCAGCCGCATGTTGGGGAGTATACGTACGGCCCGTGCGGTGGTCTGTTGGGGAAGAAGAAGTGAGGAAGAAGGAAAGAAGGGTTGGGAGAGGTGGGATATTCATCCAACCACCTGAAATGGTAGACTGGCCCAAGTCAGGCGACTTGCATAACAAATATATGTTTTTACATAGCAAAAGATCCATAAAAACAACAACATAAAGAAACAGTATCACTGCTCACGGAAACAGACGGCCTCATCGTCTTTGGCTGCCGGCGCGAACCAGCCGTCACTGCCGACATGTGTCTCTGCACCGTGGTTGTCCTTGACCTCCACCTACTCGTTCAAGTGGAGCATGCGGGCGTTCTGCACGGACGAGAGTACAGCCCGGTTCAAGTCGAGGACGTCCGGTTCCGCCTGCAGGAGCGCCTCGATGGCAGCGGCATCCGCGCGCTCCGCATCGAGTCGAGCCTCCGCCGCCTGGTTCAAGTCCAGGACGTCCGGTTCCGCCTGCAGGAGGGCGTCGATGAGAGCGGCATCCGTGTGCTCTGCGTCGAGTCAAGCCTCTGCCTCCCGGTTCAAGTCCAGGACATCCGGTTCCGCCTGCAGGAGGGCCTCGATGGCAGCGTCATCCGCGCACTCTGCCTCAAGTTGAGCCTCGGCCGCCCGGTTCACATCCACGACATCCGGTTCCGCCTGCAGGAGAGCCTCGATGGCAGCGGCATGCGCGCGCTCCGCGTCGAGTTGAGCCTCTACCTCCCGGTCCTCCTTTAGTATCGCCATGTTGAACCGCTGGTCCGCCTGCACCATGGGGGACTCAGACGCCGGCACGAAGTCGACGTCCATCGTCTCATACCCATCGAGGGCCTTCTGCGCCGCGGCCTCCGCCATGAACATTGGATCGGCTTCCTCCTCCTTGTAGCTTGGCTCCAGAGAACTCGGCGATTGGCCCGCCGCAAAGCGAGCTTGGGAACGGAGGTCTGTGGCGCCGACAGCCGCCGCGATTTCTGCGCGGCGCTCCGAAGTCAGCATCTTGTAGTAAGTGATCTTGCGGCGCACCATGGCTTTCCGACGAACTGATACGGCCTAGGGGATCAAAAGGTGGGGGAATTGGCTGGAGATTTGGTGTGGTTTTAGGGCAGTGGCTGGCATAGGCCGAGCAGCGAAGGTTCTGGTGTGAATAGTGGTTCCGGTGACGACCGGTCAATCGGTTTGACTGTACATCCCTCTTGTCACGTTCGCGTTGCAGCCCGGCACGCTGGACCCTCCACGTCGCTCACCGAATGGAACGCGCTTCGTCTTGCGTTTTTTCTCGCTTGTGGGACCGCAGTTGAGAGCAAACCGACGTCCCTCCCCCTCCCCCGCCCGCGTCATTTATTATACCACCACCTCCCTTGCGTTTTCGCTCGCTTGTGGGAGAATGCCGGCAGCTGGAATTCTGGTCTGGAAAAGGAGCATATATTAGAGACCTATTCTGCGCAACTCCAAAAGTCCTGAAATTCCACGAAACGTCTTAAAAGAAATAAATAAAAATACACGCCAAAGATGAAGGCCAGGGGGCCCACACCCTGCTCAGGAGGGTGGGGGGCGCCCCGCCCCCCTAGGGCGCGCCCCCCCTACCTCATGGGCCCCCTAGTGGCTCTCCGACGCCCATCTTCTCCTATATGAGGTCTTTCGATGAGACAAAAATAAGGAGGAGCTTTTCAGGACGAGACTCCGCCGCCACGAGGCGGAACCTTGGCGGATCCAATCAAGAGCTCTGGCAGAGCTGTTCTGCCGGGGATACTTCCCTCCCGGAGGGGGAAATCATCACCATCGTAATCACCAACGCTCCTCTTATCAGGAGAGGGCAATCTCTATCAACATCTTCACCAGCACCATCTCATCTCCAAACCCTAGTTCATCTCTTGTATCCAATTCTTGTCTCAAAGTCCGGGATTGGTGCTAGTAGGTTGCTAGTAGTGTTGATTACTCCTTGCAGTTGATTCTAGTTGGTTTATTTGGTGGAAGATCATATGTCCAGATCCTATATGCATATTATTACCCCTCTGATTATGAACATGAATATGCTTTGTGAGTAATTACGTTTGTTCCTGAGGACAGGGGAGAAGTCTTGCTATTAGTAGTCATGTGAATTTGGTATTCGTTTGATATTTTGATAAGATGTATGTCGTCTAGACTCTAGTGGTTTTATGTGAACGTCGACTACATAACACTTCACCATTATTTGGGCCTATAGGAAGGCATTGGGAAGTAATAAGTAGATGATGGGTTGCTAGAGTGACAGAAGCTTAAACCCTAGTTTATGTGTTGCTTCGTAAGGGGCTGATTTGGTTCCACATGTTTCATGCTATGGTTAGGTTTACCTTAATACTTTTGTTGTAATTGCGGATGCTTGCAATAGAGGTTAATCATAATTGGGATGCTTGTTCAAGTAAGAACCGCACCCAAGCACCGGTCCACCCACATATCAGATTATCAAAGTATCGAACGCGAATCATATGAACGTGATGAAAACTAGCTTGACGATATTCCCATGTGTCCTCGGGAGCGCTTTTCCTATTATAAGAGTTTGTTCCGGCTTGTCCTTTGCTACAAAAGGATTGGGCCATCTTGCTGCACTTTATTTACTTTTGTTACTTGTTGCTCCTTACAACCTATCCTATCATAAAACTATCTGTTACCACTTATTTCAGTACTTGCAGAGAATACCTTGCTGAAAACCGCTTATCATTTCCTTCTGCTTCTCGTTGGGTTCGACACTCTTACTTATCGAAAGGACTACTATAGATCCCCTATACTTGTGGGTCATCAATGGCATGCCAAGGCCGACTAGTTGCTAAAATATCCTGCCATATATTTATTGTGACGTAGATTGCCATGGTCTAGTAGCCAATCTGTTAGGTGAAATAGCTCTACACCATTTTATACTCGATCTTTGTTGCTGCGATGGCCTTCGATAATTCGATGGTTGTGTGCTCGGCCTCATTGACTGCTGAAACAGCCTGCCATAATTTGGCACTCAAATATGTTTGCTGAATTAGCTTTACTTATATTTTGTTACTTAGATCTGCTCGTCCAAATATCTTGCCATAGCTTTAGACATCGACCTAGGTATTATTTTTTTCTGGACTTCATAAAAAAGCATATATGTTTTTCCTGTAATCTCTAGTAGAAGAACTAATTTGTATGTCTAACAGATGGACAGGACTTGGATAACTTCTGCTCGAAGATTCTCCATTGCATATGTCGAGGGGGTTGAAAACTTCATGAACTTTATCAGAGTTGAGTACGGTGGTCCAAAATCAGATGTGCTCTGCCCGTGTAGCAATTGTATGAATTCAGTTACAAGACCCCAGTCAACTGTGCAAAATCATCTACACTTGTATGGGATGTCGGTCACATATACTAGGTGGGTTCATCATGGTGAAGCTGCAAATGTCAATGTTATTGACTACGTGGAAGCAGCAGATCACCATCTTGATCTGCCTGATGCTTAGGTGGAAGAGGAGGAGGAGGTGGTGGTGGCGGAGCCAGTGAGTTTGACCAACATTGAAACAATGCTACGAAATGCTCATGCATTCCGTGGACTTTCACCTGCAGAAGAAAAACGGTGGGCCCGCATGTTGGAACAATGCAACGTTGCTGTCACCCCAGGAAATAAGCTGTCAGTATTCTCAGCTATGGTCACCTTTCTTCAGGTGAAGACATCTGAGCGGATGACCAGCAAATCATTCGATGCGATGTTGGCTGCTTTCCGCAAATCTTTCCCAGATGCGTCTGAGCTGCCACACACCTACAGTAAAATGAAGAATTTCCTTCGTGCAGTTGGAATTGGATATGATATGATTCATGCTTGTAAGAATAATTGTGTTCTGTTCTGGAAGGATTATGCCAACTTAAGTGAATGCCCGAAATGCAAATCATCAAGATGGAAAGATGGCGATGCTGTGAAGAGGATTCCTCATAATGTTCTGAGACATTTTCCAATTACACCAAGATTGCAGAGGTTGTTTCATGATGCTGAGACAAGAGAGGATGTATTGTGGCATTCTAGGAACTAGGAGTACAGAGATCAGAATGTAATGAGCCATCCATCTCATGGTAGTGAGTGGAAAAGCTTCAATGATAAACACAAAGAGTTTGCTGCTGACCCGAGAAACATTAGACTTGGCTTAGCTTCAAATGGATTTAACCCATTTGGCCACTAGAGCGCCACATATAGCATGTGGCTAGTGCTTGTTATCCCTTACAACATGCCTCCAAATGTCTGCACCAAAGAATCAAACTACATGATGGCCTTGCTCATCCCAGGTCCAAAAAGTTCTGGAAAGGATTTTGATTTGTTCATGGAGCCTCTTGTGGAGGAACTTCAACCGCTATGGAAGGGTGTTCTGACTCGAGACCTATATAGAAGCCCGCCAGCTGATTTCTTTCCGTGTGCTGTTATAATTTGGTGCATCCATGGTTATCCAGCTTTGGGCACTATGTCAGGGAGAACGACACATGGTTACAATGCATGTGTTTGCTGTGACAGGAATCCGCTGTCATACGCAATACTTAGCAAGATCTGTTACATTGTACATCATCGTTTCCTTGCCAAGGACAAGCCGCATCCTATAAAATACCGGAGACATGTGTGCAATGCAAAGCATGAAAACCGTGATGCGCCAAAGAGGCTCACCGCCGATGAGTTGCAAGTGGAATTAGAGAAGGTCTGGCATATTACACCAGGAAACCATCTTGGTAATGGTAGTGGGAAAAGGAAGTGTGGCAGGGTAGAAGAGAGATTATTGTTTACATGCAGGTCCACTTTGTGGGACTTAGAGTATTGGAAAGATTTGGATCTGCGGCATAATCTTGATGTGATGCACATCGAGAAAAATATATGTGATAGCATTATCGGCACACTTCTTGATATTGAAGGCAAGACGAAAGATACCTTAAAATCTAGGATTGATTTGACACACCTGGGTATCAGAAAGGATTTGCAGGTGCAAGATGAAGGTAAACCACGGGATATGGCACCAGCTGTGTACGTCTTGGATAAGGTAAAAAGAAAAGAATTCTGCGAGGTCCTGTCACGTGTGAGATTCCCACATGGATTTGCTTCCAACCCTGAAAGGAGAGTTTGTGCAGATGTAAACAAGGTACAAGGGTTGAAAACTCATGACTGTCACGTCCTACTTCAAAGCGTTTTACCTGTTATCCTTAGAGGATTGGGCCGCCCTGACTTATACAGAGCAGTTGCAGAGTTGGGACAATTCTTCAGGGAACTCTACAGTAGGAATATCAGGATAGATGATTTGGAGCGTCATAGAGACAAGATACCAACTATCCTATGCAACCTTGAGAAGATATATCCTCCAGCCTTCTTTGATGTGATGGTGCATTTGGCTGTTCATCTACCTGATGAGGCACTACTTAGAGGTCCAGTACAGTATGGCTGGATGTACACTATTGAAAGGCGGCAAGGCACTTTCAAGGGCTATGTTAGGAACAGATCTAGACCCGAGGGTTCCATTGCAGAGGCCTACATTGCTACAGAAGCTTTGACATTCTGCTCAAAATACATTGAAACAGCTGATCAGCTTAGCAAAGAGGTGGGTGAAGACAATCCCGGGCTCAATGTTTTCAATTATTCTATTCGAGTTACAGGGAAGAGTCGACAAGAGGACAAACCTAAAGATTTGGACAAAATTGTTTGGTATGTGTTGAATAATTGTCTTGAGATACTACCTTATATCAAGTAAGTGCAGTACTGCAGCTTATACATCGTAATCTAGTAAACTTGCAGCACATTCTTATATATTTAGATGTTTGACGCAATCACTATGTTGTGCAGCATCTACAAAGAGGAGTTACTGCCGCAAAATCCAAGAAACATTGACAAACTAGTTATGGTAGGATTTGCGAAATGGTTCAAGAACCATGTAAGCTCTTGAAGTGCACTGTCAGATTTTTTAATATATTGAGTACATAAGATGATCAGCTTGTCTATTTTCTAACCATAGGTTAAGAAGATGCGGGAGGATGGTCAGGCAGTTGATGATGCCCTTTACTCACTAGCAATGGGTCCTGATACTCGGGTAAGACATTATGAATATTGCGTTGTTGGAGATGTGCGCTACAACACCCTCGCACGAGACGAAGGCAGGAAGACACAAAACAGTGCCATCATGAGCACGGATACGTATGACAAAGAGACAACTGAAATGTATGCTAACGTAACAGACATTGTTCAGTTGTAGTATATCTCCAGTTTCGAGGATCATCGGTGTGTGGTTCTGTTGTGTTGTCGTTGGTATAACGTGTTTTCCAGGATCGCAAAACCCAGAGCTGATGATTATTTCAAATCCATCAATGTCAAGGCGGTGTACCAGACCAACGAGCCTTTTATTTTGGAAAATCAAGCAACACATATATTTTTCTTGGAAGACACATTTGCACGTAGCGATGACTGGAGAGTATTGCAAAGGTTTGACCAGAGGAATTCATTTAATGAAGTTGCACAACAAGATGATGCTTACACTGCTCCTGATGTACAAGATAACACAGATGTTCCTAATATCTTTGAGAACCATCACGTCAATGACGCCGGTGAAAAGATTGTCTGTCATGCTGTGGACATACAAGAGTTGATCAAGCAGAAGCCAACGTTTGAGGACGTTGAGGACGAAGAAGAAGATGACACCATGGGGAATTACGATTCAGACTGATACACATGGCGAAGATGTTAACGCTGCTGCTGCGGATGATGATTACATTGCCTTTGTCGTATTTGCCTGTCAGAAGACGTTTTTATCTACTATGTGAAATTGTGTTTGCTATGACAACTGAAACATGATGAACATGTTGTTTAGTATTTTGCTGTGAGAACATCACTTGTTATGTATGCTGATTTGTGTTTGGTGATTGTATGACAACTAAAACATGATGACATTGTTGTTTAGTTGTACTCATATTTGGCTGTGAAACTTGAATTTGATGACATAGTTTGATGTTGGACTGCAATTTGCTCGACGTCTTCGAATCAGAACAAAGCTGACCCGATAGGGCCTCTGCTATTTATTTATTTATATGAGAAAAATGCGATACCCCCTGATTTCCGTTAATAGAAATCATTAGATGTTCACAACACTACGCCCAACCTACTACACAGGTTTCATTCATTACTAGTTTCAGCAAAGTGCTCATGTCGTAGCCACTGAATACATCACGAGTGCTGCATACACTGCAAATAAAGAGACAATCATCCTACAGAGCACATCGATTTTGCCCATTATCTTCACAAGCTCTTTCATCTCCTCATTGCTATCAAGGCCGTTCAGCAGCTGTTGCTTGGCCATGATCAGAGGAACTGCATCTTTAACCTTCTGCTCTGCATCTTCCTCTTCTGTCATTCCTTTAGTTACTTGTCCAACACCCCAACCTGCTGGTATTGGGATTCCTCGGCTAACCAAATAATTAGCGTAGTTGCATTCCCCCACATCAGCAACTTCCCAGAAATACAAATCACACGAATCTTCCCTTTTCTGCACGAATCAAATTGGAAGATCATCAACCAAACTATTAAAAAAATCAGCAACTGAAAGCAGCAGAACAACACTTAAACATATTATTACCCCATGATTCGGGCATTTGTAGAAGACTCGGCCAGGGTTGCTGATTGTGGTTGAGACACGACGGATGACTCTGCGTGATTTGCAGCAGTGGCACCACACCAACGGCAGCGGGTTGCGATGAGCAATCGGCTGCGGTGCGCGTGCCGGCGGGGGTGTGATGAGACCCACAGGCGATGGTATGGGTGGTGACTTGGCGCATATCTGGTTGTTGCCTGCTGAAGAGCAGGTGGACGAGCAGCCAGCGGACATGGTTGTTGCGGCTAGAGCTTCTGATGCTAGGCAGAGTAAGTAGAGAAGAGGATAAGCGAACGTTGGATATGTCAGTTTCATCACTTGCAGAGTAGCATAGCACCATATGTAGTCATAGTCTAGGTTTGGATTTGAACCAGCTACAGGAGCACGTCTTTCTTTTTTCTAAAACTCGGCAATGTCTCTTTACTGGTACACTACCTTGTTCTGTACGCCTTCCCAAGTCTTTGATTTTCTTTCTATATATAAAAAAGTATGCTACTTGGTGTCCGCTTAGTCAACAAACGATTGTGCCAACCTTGACCGTTGGATTGACATTCAATGTCTATCGCGTTTCTTCAGTCTCTTCTTCCTCGAGCCACCAAAGCCAAACCAGCGCCGACGGGACCGCCTGCTCCTGCCTCCCACGGCTGGCTGTGATCTTCCCCAGCTCCTGTTCGTTCCTGTCCAAGGCCTCACCATCGTCCTCCGCCTTGGTTCGCTCGCCGCGGCATCGCCCTCCGGTGTTGTCAACATGGTCAACAACCAAGAGGAATAAGGAGATGATTGTACATGCTGAGGATGACAGTTGGGACCCAGCAGCGCGCGCAGTAATTTTGTTTTTTCGGGATGGAGAAGGGTATGAACTGGGTTGTGCGGGACCCGTGGCCCGTCTAGCCCAGGCTTTTATTTCATATGTTTAGCACATGACTAGCCTAGTTTGTTTTTTCCTTTCTGAAAATGGCTAGCCAGCTATTTTGTTTTTTGCAGAATAACCAACGTAGGCCTACTTGCTTTTCTATGCCCTGCTGGGCCGGAAATCTTTCAAGACGAGGAGGGATGCATTTTTCCTATAAAATGGGCTATAAGTAATAATAAATGGGCTGTAAAATGAAAAAATACAGCAAGCAGGCAATTAGTTCCAAAATACTGTTTTCTTTCGGATTTTGGTATTTTAAATTTCATTGTTTTTTTGCGGGTAAAATTTCATTGAATTTAAATTAACGTATATTTAGATTTAAAATTAATTTGAATCTGGCTAGAAATTTCGGGTTGTATGCTGTTTGGGACAGATTTGGAGGCTGACTTGTGGGTCTACTAGGTTGACGTGTACTTTGGCTTTGTCAACTTAGTCCACAAACGATTCTAGCAGCAGTGACCGTTGGATGTTAATCCAACGGCCGTGCTGCTTCTTCAATATCTGATCTTCTTGCTCCAGCCGCCCAAACAAGCTCCGGTGGGACTGCCTACTCCCGCTTCCCGTGGCCGGTTGTGCTGCCGCATAGGCCGCACCGCCCCACCCTATTTCATTGTTGGCCAGGCCATTCCTCTACTCACCCACACCTCCTGTTATTTTTCAGCGACGGCAGCCAGACCAGTAAACCCTCGTACTCCCCATTGCGTGGGCAACCATTGCCGAGTCTTCCCAGCTCCTTGTTGTTCCCTTCGTAGGCCTCGCCGTCGTCCACCGCCATGATGCTCTCGACGCGGCCTGGTCAACGTGGTCAACGAACGACATCCATCGGCCGTGGACTGTACGCGCAAAATAATGATTCGTCCACCTGATAGCTGGGACCCACCGAAAGGGCCTCTGTATTTCGCAAAAAAAGTTCCCCCCGCTGACATGTCGGACCCACCAGCTATATCTTCGCACGCAAGGAAGTGCCTCCTTATTACGCATAAAAAATGAATACCCCCCTACTAGCTGGGACCCACCATTGTGGGAGGCTGACTTGTGGGCCTACTAAGTTGATGGGGACGGAGGGCTTTGTCAACTTAGTCAATATGAACGATTCTATCTCTAGTGATCGTACGATGTCCATCCAACGGCTGTAGTGCTTCTTCAACCTCTGGTCTTCTTGCTCCAGCCGCCCAAAGCAGCGCCAGTCGTGCCGCATGCTCCTTCCTCCCGAGGCCGGTTGTGCTGCCGCGGAGGCATCACCGCCCCCTACTATTCCCACCGCTAGCCAGGCCCTGCGGCAACGGCAGCCTCACACCACAGCCAAACCAGTGAACCCTCGTGCTCCTCTCCGCGTGGGCTTCCACTGCCACGTCTTCCCCGGCTCCGCGTCGTCCCCTTCCTAGGCCTCGCCGTCGTCCACCGCCGTGGTGCTCTCCGCGCGGCGTGGTCAATGTGGTCAAGGAACAACTTCCATCGGAAGAGTACTGTACATGGAGAGGCTGACAGTTGGGTCCACGGCCACTGCCCAGTTTTTTTGTGATTTGCCAAGTAAGTCGCTTTATCAGGCCTGTTGGGCTGCAAATCTTTCAAGACGAGGAGAGCTTTCATTTGGCTGGCCGAGAAAATGGCCCATTAATAATGAGAAATGGGTTGTATATTTTTAAAACACATCAAACCGGCAATTAGTTTCAAATATCTTTTTTTATTTCGAGATTTTAAATTACATTAATTTTTATGCATGGAGAATTTGTTGGATTTTATATTGATATACATTTATTTTTAAAATCAGTTTGAATGTGAGTCAAAATTTCGGGATTAAAAACAGTTCGGACCGCACCGAAATATGCAAAATTTCGTATAATTTTTTAACCGTGGCCACAATATGGGTTGTAATGCTAACAAAAAGAATATGGGCTCCAATAAACCTTAAGAATTAGCAAATGGGCTGTAAATTGTTAGAAATAATGGCAAATGGGTTGTATGCTGTTTTCCATAGATTTGAGGCTTTCCTAAAAAAAAGGTTGACGCACAAGCAGTGACTATTGGATGTCCATCGAACGGCCATCGTGCTTCTTCAATCTCTGCTCTTCCTGCTCCAGCCGCTAAAACAAGCGCCAGCGGGACTGCCTGCTCCCTCCTCCCCGCGGCCTGCTGTGCTGCCGTGCAGGCCTCACCGCCCCACCGTACTCCCATCACTGGCCTAGCCATCCCTCTACTCACCCACACCTGCTGTTATTCTCCGGCGATGGCAGACGAACCAGTAAACCCTCGTACAGTCGTACTCCCCTCCGCGTGGGAAACAACTGCCGAGTCTTCCCTGCCTCCGTGTCGTTCTCTTCCTAGGCCTTGTCATCATCCACCGCCCTGGTGCTCTCGGCGCGGCCTGGTCAACGACCGACTTGCATCTGAAGTGGACTGTACGTGGAGAGGCCGACAGCTGGGTCCACGGCCGCACGCAAGGAAATGCCTCCTTATTACGTGCAAAATAATGATTCCTCCACCTGACATCAGGGACCCACCGAAAGGGCCTCTGTATTTCGCGAAGAAAACGTTACCGCCGCTGACAGCTCAGACCCACCAGCTATATCTTCGCATGCAAGGAAGAGCCTCCTTATTACGCACAAAAAAATGAATACTCCCCCTGTTAGCTGGGACCCAGTATAGTGGCAGGCTGACTTGTGGGCCTACTAAGTTGACGGGGATGGGGGGCTTTGTCAACTTAGTCAATATGCACGATTCTAGCTCTAGTGACCGTACGATGTCCATCCAACGGCCGTAGTGTTTCTTCAACCTCTGGTCTTCTTGCTCCAGCCGCCCAAAGCAGCGCCGGTCGTGCCTCGTGCTCCTGCCTCCCGTGGCCGGCTGCAATGCGGCGGAGGCCTCACCACCCCCTACTACTCCCACCACTGGCCAGGCCATCCCTCTACTCACCCTCACCCCATGTTATTCTACGGCGACGGCAGCCTCACACCGCAGCGAACTAGTGAACCCTCGTACTCCTCTATGCGTGGGCATCCACTGTCGCGTCTTCCCCGGCTCCGCGTCGTCCCCTTCCTAGGCCTCGCCGTCGTCCACCGCCCTGGTGCTCTCGGAGCGGCATGGTCAACGTGGTCAAGGAACGGCTTCCATCGGACGTGGACTGTACATGGAGAGGCTGACAGTTGGGTCGACGGCCGCAACAAGGAAGTGCCTCCTTATTACGTGCAAATAATTATTCCTCCACTTGACAGCGGGGACCCACCGGACGGGCCACCGTATTTCATGAACAAAATTTTTGCCCCTGACTGCTGGGACCCACCAGCTGCATCTTCACACGCAAGGAAGTGCATCCGGGCAAAAAAAACGATTCGTCTCCCTGACTGCTGGAACCCACCAGCTACATCTTCGCAGGCAAGGAAGTGCCTGACAGTCGGGACCCACCTGGTCGAAGCATATGTAGCGTTGTTATTCTGGTCGTGAACGTGTACGTACATATATACTGGTGGATGTAGAGGCGCGCACGTGTCGTAGGAGAGGCACGTGCGTGTCATAGTAGAGGCGCGCACGTACCATGTACACGTACGTACAGCGGCCAGGGTGCAAGAAAGAAAATACGGCGACGTATGTGTACATACGGGCGGGGTCTCGAACGCCTACTCGTTCATACGTACGGCCAGGGCTCGTGTACATGGCTGGGTCGGAACGGAGAAACAACATCGTCGTCATGTTCATGGGGAGGCAACGGAATGCGTCATGTTCATGGGGAGGCAACGGAATGTGTGGTGTTCATCGGGAGGCAACAGAACGTGTGGGAGCCAACCGGCTGGGTCAGAACAGAATGCGTGGTCGTGTTCATCAGGAGGGCTTGGACGGAACAGGCGATGGAAACGAGGCCTGGCGTACCGCAGAACGGAGGAAACGGACCTCCTACGGTCGAAACGGGGGTCCTGTTGATCGGGAGGGGTGTGGCTTACCGCAAAATGGAGGAAACGGACCTCCTATGGTCGAAACAGGGGTCCTAATGATCGGGAGGGGTGTGGCGTACCGCAAAACAGAGGAAACATACCTCCTACGGTCGAAACGGGGTCCTGTTGATCGGGAGGGGTGTGGCATACCGCAAAACGAACGAAATGGACCTCCTACGGTCGAAACAGGGGCCCTATTCATCGGGAGGGGTGTGGTGTACCGCAAAATGGGACTCCACGGGATACTATTCATCTCCACCGTCGACTTCCTCCAGCCTCCACGGGCTACCGTCGACCTCCTCCAGCCTCCACAGGCTACCGTCGACCTCCTCCAGCCTCCACGGGCTATCGTCGACCTCCTCCAGCCTCCACGAGCTCCTGTTCATCCAACCTCCACCGCGCGCTACTCCACTGGCTACTGTTCAACCACCCCTCCACGGGCACCCCTCCATCGTCTACTGTTCATCTAGCCCTCCACACCACGGGGTCCTGTTCAACCACCCCTCCACCGTCTACTGTTCATCCAGCCCTCCACCACACCACGGGGTCCTGTTCATCCAGAGGCAACGCCACTGCTCACTGTTCATCCAACCCCCCCCCACACACACACACAACGCTCACTATTCATCCCAGAGGCAGCATCGATCGGCTTCAGTTAGCAGCAATAGCGAAGGAATCGCTCGATCGGGTTCAGTTAACAGCCATCGATTGATTGCTCGGGTTCAGTAACGCGTAGCCTACAGTGCAATCGCTCGGGTTCAGTTAGAGCCCAACGCCTCACTCGGGTTCAGTTAGAGCCAATGCCTCGCACACATGCGTGTACGTGTACGAGAGAAATGCGCATCGCTCGGCCCCCGACCTCCCACCGTAACCGGGAACTCCCCGAAATTTTCCTCGCCCTCGCTTCTACCATGGTTTTTTCCGTCATGGACGGCCCAAAGAATGTCATGCAGCTGCGTCTCCGGCCCACCCAGGACGAAAATCCCATTTTTTGTCATGATTTTTTGTCATAGAAGTAGGATCCCACCACATCTATGATGATACCGAGTCCTGGCCGGCTCATACAACATGTCCGGCTCGGTGAAATGTCTTACGTGCCATGTATTACAAGTCTATTCATACATGGCGGTTTATACTTATGGGCCTTAAGCCACCCCTGGTCTTAGGCCTATTATAAGCCTTATTGTAAACCGCCACCTCGTATACTCTTCAGGCTTCATTCACGTAACCTGCCATTGTGGTTGACCCGGCCCCTCCTGGGCGGGTCATACCTGGTAGTAATATCCCCAATAGGTACTGTCCTTACTTGGACAAGCATCCCACTTATGATTAACCCCCATTGCAAGCATCCGCAACTACAACAGAAGTATTAAGGTAAACCTAACCATAACATGAAACATATGGATCCAAATCAGCCCCTTACGAAGCAACACATAAACTAGGGTTTAAGCTTCTGTCACTCTAGCAACCCATCATCTACTTATTACTTCCCAATGCCTCCCTCTAGGCCCAAACAATGGTGAAGTGTCATGTAGTCGACGTTCACATGAAACCACTAGAGGGATGACAACATACATCGCATCAAAATATCAAACGAATACCAAATTCACATGACTACTTATAGCAAGACTTCTCCCATGTCCTCAAGAAAAAATGTAACTACTCACAAAACATATTCATGTTCATAATCAGAGGGGTATTAATATGCATAATGGATCTGAACATATGATCTTCCACCAAGTAAACCAAGTAGCATCAACTACAAGGAGTAATCAACACTACTAGCAACCCACAGGTACCAATCTGAGGTTTGGATACAAAGATTGGATACAAGAGATGAACTAGGGTTTGAGATGAGATGGTGCTGGTGAAGATGTTGATGGAGATTGACCCCCTACAGATAAGAGGATCCTTGGTGATGACGATGGTGATGATTTCCCCCTCCTGGAGGGAAGTTTCCCCGGCAGAACAGCTCTGCCGGAGCCCTAGATTGGTTCCGCCAAGGTTCCGCCTCGTGGCGGCGGAGTTTCTTCCCGAAAGCTTGCTTATGATTGTTTCCTCGACGAAAGAATCCATATAGCCAAAGATGGGCATCGGAGGGCCACTAGGGGGGCCACGAGGCAGGGGGCGCACCCAGGGGGTAGGGCACGCCTCCCACCCTCGTGGACGGTGGGTGGCCCCCCTCTGGTACTTCTTTCACCCAATATTTTTTATATGTTCTGAAACGTGCTCCCCTGAAGTTTCAGGACTTTTAGAGATGTGCAAAATAATAGGTCTCTAATATTTGCTCCTTTTCTAGACCAGAATTCTAGCTGCCGGCATTCCCCCTCTTCTTGTAAACCTTGTAAAATAAGAGAGAATAGGAATAAGTATTGTGACATAATGTGTAATAACAGCCCATAATGCAATAAATATCGATATAAAAGCATGATGCAAAATGGACGTATTAGTGTGATCTATGATGTCTCTCACTGATTTACCGCTATCATTTTGGGGATATGCTTTAGAGATACCTGCATTCATGTTAAATACGGCACCATCTAAATCCATTGAGATGACACCTTATGAATTGTGGTTTGGCAAGAAACCCAAGTTGTCATTTCTTAAAGTTTGGGGTTGTGATGCTTATGTGAAGAAGCTTCAACCTGATAAGCTCGAACCCAAATCGGAGAAATGTGTCTTCATAGGATACCCAAAGGAGACTGTTGGGTACACCTTCTATCACGGATCCGAAGGCAAGATATTCATTGCTAAGAATGGATCCTTTCTAGAGAAGGAGTTTCCCTCGAAAGAAGTGAGTGGGAGGAAAGTAGAACTTGACGAGGTAATTGTACCTTCTCCGTTATTGGAAAGTAGTTCATCACTGAAATCAGTTCCAGTGATTCCTACACCAGTAAGTGAGGAAGTTAATGATGATGATCATGAAACTTCTGATCAAGTCACAACCGAACCTCGTAGGTCAACCAGAGTAAGATCCGCACCAGAGTGCTACGGTAATCCTGTTCTAGAAGTCATGTTACTAGACCATGACGAACCTACGAACTATGAGGAAGCGATGATGAGCCCAGATTCCACAAAATGGCTTGAAGCCATGAAATCTGATATGGGATCCATGTATGAGAACAAAGTGTGGACTTTGGTTGACTTGCCCGATGATCGGTAGGCCATAGAGAATAAATGGATCTTCAAGAAGAAGACTAACGTTGACGGTAATCTTACTGTCTACAAAGCACGACTTGTTACAAAAGGTTTTTGACAAGTTCAACGTGTTGACTATGATGAGACCTTCTCACCCGTAGCGATGCTTAAGTCCGTCTGAATCGTGTTAGCAATTGCCGCATTTTATGATTATGAAATTTGGCAAATGGATGTAAAAACTACATTCCTTAATGGATACCTTAAAGAAGAGTTGTATATGATGCAACCAGAAGGTTTTGTCAATCCAAAAGGTGCTAACAAAGTGTGCAAGCTCTAGCGATCCATTTATGGACTGGTGCAAGCCTCTCGGTGTTGGAATATACGCTTTGATAGTGTGATCAAAGCATATGGTTTTATACAGACTTTTGGAGAAACCTGTATTTACAAGAAAGTGAGTGGGAGCTCCATAGCATTTCTGATATTATATGTAGATGACATATTATTGACCGGAAATGATACTAAATTTCTGAATAGCATAAGAGGATACTTCAATAAGAATTTTTCAATGAAAGACCTCGGTGAAGCTGCTTATATATTGGTCATCAAGATCTATAGAGATAGATCAAGACGCTTGATTGTACTTTCACAAAGCACATACCTTGATAAATTTTTGAAGAAGTTCAAAATGGATCAGGCAAAGAAAGGGTTCCTGACTGTATTACATGGTGTGAAGTTGAGTCAGACTCAATGCCCGACCACTGCGGAAGATAGAGAGAAAATGGAAGGTGTTCCCTATGCTTTAGCCATAGGCTCTATCATGTATGCAATGCAGTGTACCAGACCTGATGTGTGCCTTGCTATAAGTTTAGCAGGGAGGTACCAAAGTAATCCAGGCGTGGATCACTGGACAGCGGTCAAGAACGTCCTGAAATACCTGAAAAGGACTAAGGATATGTTTCTCGTTTATTGATGTGACAAAGAGCTTGTCGTAAATGGTTACATCGATGCAAGCTTTGACACTGATCCGTACGATTCTAAATCGCAAACCAGATACGTATTTATATTGAAAGGTGCAGCCTTCAGTTGCAGCAGATCTAAAAAAGCGTCGTGGCGGGATCTACGTGTGAAGAGGAGTACAGAGGTGCTTCGGAAGCAGCAAATGAAGGAGTCTGGATGAAGGAGTTCATATCCGATCTAGGTGTTATACCTAGTGCATCGGGTCCAATGAAAATCTTTTGTGACAATACAGGTGCAATTGCCTTGGCAAAGGAATCCAGATTTCACAAGAGAACCAAGCACATCAAGAGACGCTTCAATTCCATACCCGATCAAGTCAAGGAGGGAAACATAGAGATTTGCAAGATACATACGGATCTGAATGGTGCGGACCCGTTGACTAAGCCTCTCTCACGAGCAAAACATGATCAGCACCAAGACTCCATGGGTGTTAGGTTCATTACAATGTAATCTAGATTATTGACTCTAGCGCAAGTGGGACACTGAAGGAAATATGCCCTAGAGGCAATAATAAAGTTTTTATTTATATTTCCTTATATCATAATAAATGTTTATTATTCATGCTAGAATTGTATTAATCGCAAACTTAGTGCATGTGTGAATACATAGACAAACAGAGTGTCACTAGTTTGCCTCTGCGTGACTAGCTCGTTGAATCAATGATGGTTATGTTTCCTAAACCATAGACATGAGTTGTCATTTGATTAACGGGGTCACATCATTAGAGAATGATTAGATTGACTTGACCCATCCATTAGCTTAGCACAATGATCATTTAGTTTGTTGCTATTGCTTTCCCCATAACTGTACATGTTCCTATGACTATGAGATCATGCAACTCCTGAACCAGAAGAACACTTTGTGTGCTACCAAACGTCACAACGTAACTGGGTGATTATAAAGGTGCTCTACAGGTGTCTCCGATGGTGTTTGTTGAGTTGGCATGGATCAAGATTAGGATTTGTCACTCCAATTGTCGGAAAGGTATCTCTGGGCCCTCTCGGTAATGTACGTCACAATAAGCCTTGCAAGCAATGTAGCTAATGAGTTAGTTATGGGATGTAGTATTACGAAACGAGTAAAGATACTTGCCGGTAACGAGATTGAACTAGGTATTGAGATATCGACGATCGAATCTCGGGCAAGTAACATACCGATGACAAAGGGAACAGCGTATGTTGTTATTGAAGGAAATATGCCCTAGAGGCAATAATAAAGTTATTATTTATTTCCTCATATCATGATAAATGTTTATTATTCATGCTAGAATTGTATTAACCAGAAACATGATACATGTGTGAATACATAGACAAACATAGTGTCACTAGTATGCCTCTACTTGACTAGCTCGTTGATCAAAGATGGTTGAGTTTTCAAGCCATAGACATGAGTTGTTATTTGATCAACGGGATCACATCATTAGGGGAATGATGTGATTGACTTGACCCATTTCGTTAGCTTAGCACTTAATCGTTTAAGTTTACTGATATTGCTTTCTTCATGACTTATAAATGTTCCTATGACTATGAGATTGTGCAACTCCCAAATACCAGAGGAACACTTTATGTGCTACCAAACGTCACAACGTAACTGGGTGATTATAAAGGTGCTCTACAGGTGTCTCCGATGGTGTTCGTGGAGTTGGCATAGGTCAAGAATAGGATTTGTCACTCCGATTGTCGGAGAGGTATCTCTGGGCCCTCTCGGTAATGCACATCACTATAAGCCTTGCAAGCAATGTGACTAATGAGTTACTTGCGGGACATTGCATTACGGAACGCGCAAAGAGACTTGCCGGTAACGAATTGAATGAGGTATTGAGTACCGATGATCATACTTTACTAGATATGGTGCGATCTATGATGTCTCTTTCTGATTTACCGCTATCGTTTTGGGGTTATGCATTAGAGACAGCTGCATTCACGTTAAATAGGGCACCAACAAAATCCATTGAGATGACACCTTATGAACTGTGGTTTCGCAAGAAACCAAAGTTGTCGTTTCTTAAAGTTTGGGGCTGCAATGCTTATGTGAAAAAGCTTGAACCTGATAAGCTCGAACCCAAATCGGAGAAATGTGACTTCATAGGATACCCAAAGGAGACTGCTGGGTACACCTTCTATCACAGATCTGAAGGCAAGACATTTGTTGCTAAGAATGGATCCTTTCCAGAGAAGGAGTTTCTCTCGAAAGAAGTGAGTGGGAGGAAAGTAGAACTTGATGAGGTAACTGTACCTGCTCCCTTATTGGAGAGTAGTTCATCACACAAACCGGTTCCTGTGACACCTACACCAATTAGTGAGGAAGCTAATGATGATGATCATGAAACTTCAGATCAAGTTACTACTGAACCTCATAGCTCAACCAGAGTAAGATCCGCACCTGAGTGGTAAGGTAATCCTCTTCTGGAGGTCATGTTACTTCACCATGACGAGCCTACGAACTATGAGGAAGCGATGATGAGCCCAGATTCCGCAAAATGTCTTGAAGCCATGAAATCTGAGATGGGACCCATGTATGAGAACAAAGTGTGGACTTTGGTTGACTTGCCCGATGATCGGCAAGCAATTGAGAATAAATGGATCTTCAAGAAGAAGACTGACGCCCATGGTAACGTTACTGTCTACAAAGCTTGACATGTTGCGAAAGGTTTTCGACAAGTTCAAGGAGTTGACTATGATGAGACCTTCTCACCCGTAGCGATGCTTAAGTCCATCCGAAACATGTTAGCAATTGCTGCATTTTATGATTATGAAATTTGGCAAATGGATGTAAATACTGCATTCCTGAATGGATTTCTGGAAGAAGAGTTGTATATGATGCAACTAGAAGGTTTTATCGATCCAAAGGGTACTAACAAAGTGTGCAAGCTCCAGCGATCCATTTATGGACTGGTGCAAGCCTCTCGGAGTTGGAATAAACATTTTGATAGTGTCATCAAAGCATATTGTCTTATACAGACTTTTGGAGAAGTCTGTATTTACAAGAAAGTGAGTGGGAGCTCTGCAGCATTTCTAATATTATATGTGGATGGCATATTGTTGATTGGAAATGATATAGAATTTCTGGATAGCATAAAAGGATACTTGAATAAGAGTTTTTCTATGAAAGATCTCGGAGAAGCTGCTTATATATTGGGCATCAAGATCTATAGAGATAGATCAATACGCTTAATTGGACTTTCACAAAGAACATACCTTGATAAAGTTTTGAAGAAGTTCAAAATGGATCAAGCTAAGAAAGGGTTCTTGCCTGTGTTACAAGGTGTGAAGTTGAGTAAGACTCAATGCCCGACCACTGCAGAAGATAGAGAGAAAATGAAAAGTGTTCCCTATGCTTCAACCATAGGCTCTATCATGTATGCAATGATGTGTACCAGACCTGATGTGTGCCTTGCTATTAGTTTAGCAGGGAGGTACCAAAGTAATCCAGGAGTGGATCACTTGATAGCGGTCAAGAACATCCTGAAATACCTGAAAAGGACTAAGGATATGTTTCTCGTTTATGGAGGTGACAAAGAGCTTGTCGTAAATGGTTACATCGATGCAAGCTTTGACACTGATCCAAACGATTCTAAATTGCAAACCGGATACGTGTTTATATTGAACTGTGGAGCTGTCAGTTGGAGCAGTTCTAAACAAAGCGTCGTGGCGGGATGTACGTGTGAAGTGGAGTACATAGCTGCTTCGGAAGCAGCAAATGAAGGAGTCTGGATGAAGGAGTTCATATCCGATCTAGGTGTTATACCTAGTGCATCGGGTCCAATGAAAATCTTTTGTGACAATACTGGTGCTATTGCCTTGGCAAAGGAATCCAGATTTCACAAGAGAACCAAGCACATCAAGAGACGCTTCAATTCCATCTGGGATCAAGTCCAAGTGGGAGACATAGAGCTTTACAAGATACATACGGATCTGAATGTTGCAGACCCGTTGACTAAGCCTCTTCCATGAGCAAAACATGATCAGCACCAAGACTCCATGGGTGTTAGAATCATTACTGTGTAATCTAGATTATTGTCTCTAGTGCAAGTGGGAGACTGAAGGAAATATGCCCTAGAGTCAATAATAAATTTATTATTTATTTCGTCATATCATGATAAATGTTTATTATTCATGCTAGAATTGTATTAACCGGAACAATAATACATGTGTGAATACATAGACAAACATAGTGTCACTAGTATGCCTCCACTTGACTAGCTCGTTGATCAAAGATGGTTGAGTTTCCTAGCCATGGACATGAGTTGTTATTTGATTAATGGGATCACATCATTAGGAGAATGATGTGATTGACATGACCCATTTCGTTAGCTTAGCACTTGATCGTTTAAGTTTACTGCTATTGCTTTCTTCATGACTTATACATGTTCATATGACTATGAGATTGTGCAACTCCCGAATACCGCAGGAACACTTTGTGTGATACCAAACGTCACAACGTAATTGGGTGATTATAAAGGTGCTCTACAGGTGTCTCCGGTGGTGTTCGTGGAGTTGGCATAGATCAAGAATAGGATTTGTCACTCCGATTGTCGGAGAGGTATCTCTGGGCCCTCTCGGTAATGCACATCACTATAAGCCTTGCAAGCAATGTGACTAATGAGTTAGTTGCGGGATGTTGCATTACGGAATGAGTAAAGAGACTTGCCGGTAACGAGATTGAACAAGGTATTGAGTACCGATGATCATACTTTACTAGATATGGTGCGATCTATGATGTCTCTTACTGATTTACCGCTATCGTTTTGGGGTTATGCTTTAGAGACAGCTGCATTCACGTTAAATAGGGCACCAACGAAATCCATTGAGACGACACCTTATGAACTGTGGTTTGGCAAGAAACCAAAGTTGTCGTTTCTTAAAGTTTGGGGCTGCAATGCTTATGTCAAAAAAGCGTCAACCTAATAAGCTTGAACCCAAATCGGAGAAATGTGTCTTCATAGGATACCCCAAGGAGACTGTTGGGTACACCTTCTATCACAGATCTGAAGGCAAGACATTTGTTGCTAAGAATGGATCCTTTCTAGAGAAGGAGTTTCTATCAAAAGAAGTGAGTGGGAGGAAAGTAGAACTTGATGAGGTAACTCACTACAAGAAATATGTCAACTTATGACCTTCTGTCAGTGACCCTCGAAGAATTGGTCATAAATTTATGACCATTTTAGACCAATTGATCAAAAGCTGTTCAGGGGGCTCCAAACCCTAAACCATTGCGACCATTTTGGTCAGAAAGGTCGTAATTTCCTTACACGAAATGGTCACAAAGCAAACAGTGCTAGTCCGCTGCCTTATTTCTAGTTGTTAATGACCAATATAGATGGTCATAGCCTTGTAGATTGTGGTGGGTTGTGATGACTAGGCGCCATCTCATCAGTTTTGCCTATGTGTCATGTCCATGTGGCAGTTTTTGCCCTAGGTTGTGAAGCAACCTATATTTCTATCATTCCGAAAATTCCCAAAAAAAAATCTCACAAATTCTTTGGGGCATATCTTCATCAAATATGTAAAAATCCTTCCTTGCCTAGTTCAAAACTAATTCAACAATATTCATTTCCTATTCTGTTCACAACAACACTTTATGAAGGAAGTGCTATTTATATATTCTTGATTGCCCTCGGAATTTTTGGGCACTCTTTCCTATCCAAATCATTACCGCATGACAAAATTCAGCTCCATTTGCCTAGCAAATCTTCCTCGGCAAATTTCCAAAGTTTTTGTCCACCTAGAAGCATTGTGAAGGAAGTACCTTTTTTATATCTCTAATTGACATGAAATTTATACCGTTCCTTCATATGCCCAAATTATCACCCTCCTCCAAATTGCAGCTCAGTAAAATCATCTATGTGATCCCAGGTTCAATTTATATTTTATGGCCAAATTGGCACGTTGCAAAGCAAGTGTTATATAGACCCCTCCTATTACCCTCAAACTTTTCGGGCACTCTTTCATACCCAAATAATTGCCACATGATAATATTCAGCTCAATTTTCCTAGTAAATCTTTCTCGGGAAATTTCCAAAGTTTCTACCTCGAGAGAAGCTTTGTGAAGTAAGTACTAGCTAGGCTTACCCAAATGATCTGAAAATTTACCAGCGCATGACCGCACCTATGTAACTTACCCATACCAATTTTTAGCTCATTTCATTCATCCAATCTCTCTCACTAGTTTTCCCAAATTTTTGTCCATAGAAGAGCATTGTGAAGGAAGTACTACTTTGGCATGTCAAAATGATATCAATTTTCTACAATGCTTTCCTATGCCCAAATAACCATCCTCCACAAAATTTCAGCTCAATCCATTCATTATTTTGAGCCCAGCTTCAACATTCATATTTTTGTCCAGTGTGGTACTTTGCAAAGCAAGTACCACCTAGGATCCTCCTTTTGAGCTGAAAATTTGTGAATACATTCTCCTTAGTAGATGATCATCCTCGGCCAAAACTCACGCCCATTGGCCATGTGCATTTCCCGTACCGCTAATCAAACACTTGGCTGCTTATTCATGTTTGAGCATCGATCGGTCTCCTCATGAGAATCTTATGTTGTAATTTTCTTCCTGGCACCTACCTGGGGAGTGCCCGACCCACTAGACATGCCTATGCCGCCCAGAACACATGGCAATGCCAGGGTTACGCGGTGACCACGCGGCGGGCATGCGAGTTTACGCGCTCTAGAGTTGGGGCCCTCGGCCACCGCCCAAACCTCGACGTATCACCACCAAACCAAGTATTTATGATTAAATAGGTACTTATGTACCTAGAAATGATTTTTGGAAAAAATAAATAGCAAACTATGAGACAGCTGCAGTTCAAATTTGACCCGCTTCCTACTGAATCGGCGGAAATTTGCCTTTTCACGAGAGGTGGACCAAAACTTTTTACACCCAACCATTTTGTCAATTGTGCATTAAATATGGCCTAGTATTTTAGAAAAATGATTTGGTCCAATTTTGCAACAATTATTTGGGAGGTCCTTCACAAAAAAACCTCCTTTTGGGCACTCGAAAAATGGAAAATGGTTTTTTCATCCAAAGAAAATGAAAACTTCCTTAAGCAACATTGTTTGCCATTCCAATATGCACCCTTGTGCACAATATGATATCATTTGAACAAACTATGCCATGAATGTGGCCATAAGATTGATCATTTGGCTTGAAAGCCATTGATCTCCACACGTGATAGCTTGTTTCTGAGAACACTTTTTTAAAATAATTGTCTTACTACAAGTTTGTTATTTTTCCTAGGAACTTGGCCACATACAATGACACAATGTGAAGGTTTCCACTTTTTTGATTTTTTTTAATTTTTTATGCCCGTTTCAAAATGCGGTCAAAACGGCGGGAATGACCGTTCCTAGCTAGTGGTTGAATCTTGGAACTTTTTTGGTGTTTCTATGATTAAATAGATACTTATGTACCTAGAAATGATTTTGAAAAAAATAAAGAGCAAACTACAAGGTAGCTACAGTTCAAATTTGACCCGCTTCCAACTGAATCGGCGGAAATTTGTCTTTTTCATGAGAGGTGGATCAAAACTTTTTACACCAAACCATTTGGTCAATTGTGCATTAAATATGTCCTAGTATTTTAGAAAAATGATATGGTCCAATTTTGCAACAAATATATGGTAGGTCCTTCACAAAAAAAACCTCCTTTTGGGCACTCGAAAAATGGAAAATGGTTTTTTCGTCCAAAGAAAGTGACAACTTCCTTAGGCAACATTGTTTGCCATTCCAATATGCACCCTTGTGCACAATACGAGATCATTTGAACAAACTATGCCATGGATGTGGCCATAATATTGATCATTTAGCTTGAAAGCCATGGATCTCCACACGTGATAGCTCGTTTCTGAGAACACTTTTTTAAAATAATTGCCGTATTACAAGTTTGTTATTTTTCCTAGGAACTTGGCCACATACAATGACACAATGCGAAGGTTTCCCAATTTTTTGATTTTTTTTGAATTTTTATGCCCGTTTCAAAATGCGGTCAAAACGGCGGGAATGACCGTTCCTAGCTAGTGGTTGAGTCTTGGAACTTTTTTGGTGTTTCTATGATTAAATAGATACTTATGTACCTAGAAATGATTTTTGAAAAAAATAAAGAGCAAACTACAAGGTAGCTACAGTTCAAATTTGACCCGCTTCCAACTAAATCGGCGGAAATTTGTCTTTTTCATGAGAGGTGGATCAAAACTTTTTACACCAAACCATTTGGTCAATTGTGCATTAAATATGTCCTAGTATTTTAGAAAAATGATTTGGTCCAATTTTGCAACAAATATATGGTAGGTCCTTCACAAAAAACCTCCTTTTGGGCACTCGAAAAATGGAAAATGGTTTTTCCGTCCAAAGAAAGTGACAACTTCCTTAGGCAACATTGTTTGCCATTCCAATATGCACCCTTGTGCACAATATGAGATCATTTGAACAAACTATGCCATGGATGTGGCCATAAGATTGATCATTTAGCTTGAAAGCCATGGATCTCCACACGTGATAGCTTGTTTCTGAGAACACTTTTTTAAAATAATTGTTGTACTACAAGTTTGTTATTTTTCCTAGGAACTTGGCCACATACAATGACACAATGCGAAGGTTTCCCAATTTTTTGATTTTTTTTGAATTTTTTATGCCCGTTTCAAAATGCGGTCAAAACGGCGGGAATGACCGTTCCTAGCTAGTGGTTGAATCTTGGAACTTTTTTGGTGTTTCTATGATTAAATAGATACTTATGTACCTAGAAATGATTTTGAAAAAAATAAAGAGCAAACTACAAGGTAGCTACAGTTCAAATTTGACCCGCTTCCAACTGAATCGGCGGAAATTTGTCTTTTTCATGAGAGGTGGATCAAAACTTTTTACACCAAACCATTAGGTCAATTGTGCATTAAATATGTCCTAGTATTTTAGAAAAATGATTTGGTCCAATTTTGCAACAAATATATGGTAGGTCCTTCACAAAAAAACCTCCTTTTGGGCACTCGAAAAATGGAAAATGGTTTTTTCGTCCAAAGAAAGTGACAACTTCCTTAGGCAACATTGTTTGCCATTCCAATATGCACCCTTGTGCACAATACGAGATCATTTGAACAAACTATGCCATGGATGTGGCCATAAGATTGATCATTTAGCTTGAAAGCCATGGATCTCCACACGTGATAGCTCGTTTCTGAGAACACTTTTTTAAAATAATTGCCGTATTACAAGTTTGTTATTTTTCCTAGAAACTTGGCCACATACAATGACACAATGCGAAGGTTTCCCAATTTTTTGATTTTTTTTTGAATTTTTATGCCCGTTTCAAAATGCGGTCAAAACGGCGGGAATGACCGTTCCTAGCTAGTGGTTGAATCTTGGAATTTTTTTGGTGTTTCTCTGATTAAATAGATACTTATGTACCTATAAATGATTTTTGGAAAAAAATAAATAGCAAACTACAAGGCAGCTACAGTTCAAATTTGACCCGCTTCCAGCTGAATCAGCGGGAATTTGTCTTTTTCACGAGAGGTGGATCAAAACTTTTTACACCCAACCATTTGGTCAATTGTGCATTAAATATGTCCTAGTATTTTAGAAAATTGATCTGGTCCAATTTTGCAATAAATATATTGTAGGTCCTTCACAAAATAAACTCATTCCGGGCACTCGAAAAATGGAAAACGAATTTTCCGTGCAAAGAAAATGAAAACTCCCTTAGGCAACATTGTTTGCCATTCCAAGATGCACTCTTGTGCAAATATTTGATAGCTTCTTCACAAAAAAATTCATTTTGGACACTCAAAAAATAAAAAATAAAATGCTGACATGATTTTACACTTTATTTTTATTTGACCACGACCAATTTTAAATGGTCATAACGTCAAATACTAGATGGTCATAACGTCATACACGCGTACTGCGTTCTGATTGGGCCATAGACATCTCACGCGGATCATGCATCAAGCACCGTTGGATGCTCCTGGATACAACGGTAGCCCTTGCCCCCTCACCCTCTCACCCACCTAGCCCTAACACGCCCCCACTTCCCCACGCCCGCACTTCCCCACCTTCTCCACCTTCTCTCCCGTACACTTAGCCGCCGCCGCCCCCTTTGGCCAAAACCCTAGCGCCCGCACCATGGCCGGCCTCCACCCCTGCGTCGACGGCGACGAGCCCGAGTCCCCCCGCCTCCCCGCCCTCAAGTGGCTAGAAACCCACCAGAAGAGAGGAGAGCGCCGCTCCTCCTCCGTCTCTCTCGATTCCCAGCCCACACACCCAACCCGCCGCCGCCGACCTCCATCCTCTCCGCCAACCGCGGCCACCGGCGACAACTCCCCTCCCCTCCTCTCCCACGGCCATGGTGGGACCCTCCTCGCTCGCGCCATAAACGTAGCCGCACCGCACAGCCATGGCGAGATCTAGCAGCGGCCAGATCCAGCACCAGGCTCGTGAGGAGGAGATGAGACAGGCAGGCACCCTCGACGCTCGCCATGGAGCTGCTCTTCAAGGTCCGTCCCCCTCCCGCACGCACACCAAGTCAAGGTCGCGATTTGACTTCCTCTCTGCTCTTCTTCCTCAACAATGCAGGCAGGCAGAGTTTAGGCCACCGCGTCGCCGGCGTTGTTCCTCCTCCACCTCGACTGGCCAACGCAGAGAGAAGAGAAGCCCGAAGTCCTTGGCCCTGCCGTCGGAGCGCCGAACCCTCATCGCCTGGATCCAGTCGCGGACGCAGCCACGCCATTCACCCCGGGATGGATGTTGCTCTACAGATGGCCAGGGTCTCCGCCGTCAGCGTCGGCGTCGTCTATGGCTCCATCAAGATCGGCATCCTCAAGGTATGGTAACGCGCCCGATCCCCCTTCCTTCCTCTATGGTATCATGCGATAAGTGAGATTTGGTAGGGTCAATGTGTGTTGGCCAGTGCTTCCATGGTTCTAGGATTAGGAGCCTCTGGTTCTATGGTTGGACAGATTTAGGTTAGGTTTGTGCTGTGCATTCCACGAATCTGAGATTACACAGGGTTTGGGCTTGGAGATATACTGTCGCTGGTGGTTACAACAACTTAATTCTCCTGTTACAGCAGCTGTCTGGTGGTTACAGCTGCTGACTGAGTTTTCATCGGTCTGCGTAGGGTTTGATACATGCATTGCATTACTCGGAAACTTGTGTCACTAGTGTCCGAGTAAGTTTGGAGTTTACAATATTCATATTGTGTGATGATAAGTTTGTGTCACTCTGCATGCATGTCGAGTTCTGCACAAGCATTGCTTTGCTACTCTGCTTTTGTTCCTTGCTGCTGCTGCTGGTAATCAGTTACCACTCAGTTTTTTGGTAAAAGCTGCACAAATATATCTGTCAAGGTGTTCGCAGTAGTGCCCAAACAACAGATAATGGGCTGTAGTGCTTTCTGTTCTACCTTAGTATGCTGTCACTCGCGCTCGACGACGCCTCCGTCAAGGTGACTCACACAGATAGATTATTATCCCCGTTTCATCAGTTCATGCCTGAGGAAGAAGGGGCGTATAGATTTGTAAAATGTGCAGTTTCAGAGCTTCATCTGTTCTTGCTTCTATTGCTGATGATGCAGGGACACTATCTGCTAGGGTGCGCTCTGCTCGAGAAAGAGGACTGCGCTCTCTCCGTCAAGGAGTTCGAGAAGGTCCGCGGTTTGCAAATCCTCTCTGTACATTCTGAACCAGGCTCTGTATTATACTAAGATCATCACGTTCCTGCCATTTACAGTATAAGAATTGGTAGATTGTAAGCACCAGTCTGACTGACGATTAACTTGAAGATGGTCTAGAATATCTGTCAGGAGTTGGCGTGAGTTGTAGTCTAACACATTTATTGGATTTTATTGTCTGCGTTTTCCATAGCATTGTGGAATTTTAACTGAACCCCTTGCCCTCTTTCACATTTGTAAATATCATCAGATGAAATGGTTTCACTCTTACCACTTGGTGGCTCTACATAGCTTGTCATCATCTTGTTATCTTCTTGAGAAAGATGGAAAAATCAATGTGTAACGACTAGTACTGATTTTCTTGGTGCCTTTCGCCCCTCTCTTCTGATTACCTATGGATTTAATTGACAATTCTAGCTAAAGTTAATTTTTACTGATCAAGGTGGGGCCAAGGTCCTCTACAGAATTTACAAAAGCAATTTTTACTGTATGAAGAAACTAAACAGATATAGTCCGTCGTATTCTTAACAACACAAAACGATGCATCTTCCAAGCAAAAGTAATTTTGCATATCCAAAAGAGAAGCGCCCTGCAGCCTGTTGCTACTTCCATCTCTGTTCCAAAAATAGAGGAACCATCTTTTTTGGTTCAGATAATTGCGAGGAAATTCCTGAACTGATCCCTGCTTCCTCTGGTTGTTGTTTGTGCCAGGTGACCCAAGGTTGCTGAAGAGGAGTAGCAGCCGCACAAGAGTATCTGAAGATGACTCCTCTGTTTCTAACCCATCCCCTTCCTTCCACTGTTTTGGATGATGAACTTGATCCTGCTTAATTAATTAATTTCTCATCGTGCTTAATTAGTTATAAATGTGCCCCCTTATTGAAGAAGAAGAAGAAGATAATACAAATGTAATTTAATTGGATGGTCCCTTTCATTGTGCTTAATTAGCTGTAAATGTGCCTCCCTTACTGAAGAAGATAAGAATCCATATGTCTTAGGCAAAATTAACTTTGTCATCTTGTAAGCACTCTAGGCAGTGTCTAGAGGGTGAAAATATGAGAACAAAAAAGAATTACTGGATTAATTTAAAACATCCATCCTTTACTCCATCCATGTCATTGTTATTTACCCCTGGGAGTATTTTTAACTTGAAAATCTCTGGTGAACTGCCATTTCGAGTACATTTGCTTGCTCTGTTAATTTTTTGGGTTAATCCATCTTGCTCTGTTAAGTAAAATTTGATATGTGGAGTAGCAGCAGTAAGCTAGACCCTCCATCTTGCTCTGTACATAGTCAAAGCTACTCCAAGTTAGCAGCAATACTGTTAACTTCTCAATTTGCTTGGATTACATTTAACTTCTAGTACTCCAGTACTCTAGTAATTTTGCTTAGAGTATTTAACAAGATTGAATTGTACATGTGTGGAGTAATTTTGCTGGGAGTATTTAACAAGATTGATAGTGGGTTCTATGCATCCCCATTTATGAGTTATGCAGAATAAGAATTACAATTTGCTGCAATTCAGATGTTTTGAATTCTTCAATCTTGAATTGTTCAATGATGATAGCTATCTTGCATCGTACTATAAAATCATGGATCGGCAACTAGGTGATTGTCAATCTGTTCTTGCTAGATGTGTTGTTGTTTTTCCTCTTCTAAGATAAGATGGTAGCATCACATGTCATCCTATCATGTTGTACTAGTTCCTGAAGTGTAAGATAAGATGGTGGCATCAGATGTGTGTTCTGACTTGTGACTGCTTACTACATGGATACATGCAACTAGCTAGCAACCTAGCAGTACTAGTAAGAATATATGTGACTAATTCCCTCCCTATACCTTGTGATTGATTCCAGGTATATACAGATGCCATCTTTGTCTGGCAACATATGCACCTGATTACATTCAGGTGCATATAGTATACTTGAACAGTGTAAACATATGCATCTGCAAAATTATCTCATTCATAGTGTGGTGCCTATGTATACCAGTTATCAATTGGCTTGATTTAGGCTGTTGATAGTCAGTGTCTCAGTGATAGAAATAACTCAAAAGCTATACCTTTAGCTTTACTGGCAATCGAATGTATATAATCATAACCGTGAAACTAGTTATTACCGTAGCTAGCAGATCTCTTTAGTAAGCAGTAACTGGTAGTTCTCATAGTCCATCCCATAGATTGCTTCCCCAACGTGTGTTCCAAGGGCTTTACCTGTTAGAATTGATGCTTATTTCTACTAAGTGTTGCACTTGTTTCTACTAAGTTTTAACTGTGAATCTGTTGTTTCACATATACTATATACAACTGATGCCTTGAAGAAGTCAGCTCCCCTTGGATGGTGCAGTGTAGCAAATAAATGTCGATTCATTCATTCTTTGGTTAGTGCACACTACTAGCACATTCTTTGTTGTGATCAAGTGCGACTCATATCCAGTTGTTTTCTCACATTATTATTTGGTTATGCCATGCCGCTGCCATTGTTTGCTTAAGCATGATTTGCTCCAACCTGGCATTGTGTTGACTAGTACATACTTCAATTGCATGCATGCATGTTTGCCGTTCCCGAAACTGTTTGACTGCTTTGCATATGGCTTGTGTCTTGCTGCTCTCTGACCTGTTGTACTGTCCATATGTTACTTGATCATTTGCAAAATATATCTCAGTTTTTGCTGTAATGAGAATGTTATATGCATGGTTTCCTGTTAAATCTAAAGTTCTGCAGCAAATTTTCATCGTTATGAGAATTTTATATTCACGGATTCACTTGATTATGTTTCTAACTTTCCATAATTTATTATTTGCAGATGTTGGCTTTCATTCTTCCAAAGTTGGGTGTACATGAGCTCTAGGAAGAATCCCGAAGATAAACCACACCCAGCAATGTGTTTTAGCTCACTAGAGATAGTTATGCTTGCAGCTAGTTATGTGTATATTTAGTTATATTTTATAGCTGAATACCAGAATTGTACTATGCTTGGCTGTTGTATGAAATATTATGCCTTATTGGCTCTTTTTGAATCAAATTATCTAATTGCACAAATATAGAACTGGTGTGTGGTACCCGAAAAGCAAACCTGGTAATTGGTTCCCATTTGACTAGTGGGACCTACTTTAAAATAGAAAAGAAACAAAAGAAAACTGACAAGTGGGCTGAAAAAAGGCCGAGGCCCCCCAAAAATTACATTGTAAAAGGTTTCGGCCCAAAACATAAAAGTCTATTGGGCTTGGCCCATGTAGCTTACCCAAATTGAAAGAAAAAAACAACAAATGGGCTGAATTGTTGGGCTCGGCCCATGTAAAACACCTAATCAGACCGGGCTGAATCTTGTTAGTGACCTTTTCAATTCGTCGCAATTTTGCCACGTCAGATTGCCACGTCGGATCTGACATGGCCTGGGGAGAGAGCTAGCGACCAAAACAGAAGGTCATAGGATCAACGACCTTTTGTTAAAAGTCGCTATAGTCAGTTTACGACGCCCAGCTTTTGACCTTATGTTTTTGGTCACAAAAAGGTCATAAATGGAAATTTGTGACCATTCAGTGACCAATAGTGGTGGTCATAAGTTGACATATTTCTTGTAGTGACTGTACCTGCTCCCTTATTGGAAAGTAGTTCATCACAGAAACTGGTTCCTGTGACACCTACACCAATTAGTGAGGAAGCTAATGATGATGATCATGAAACTTCAGATCAAGTTACTACTGAACCTCGCAGGTCAACCAGAGTAAGACCCGCACCAGAGTGGTAAGGTAATCCTCTTCTGGAGGTCATGTTACTTGACCATGACGAGCCTATGAACCATGAGGAAGCGATGATGAGCCCAGATTCCGCAAAATGTCTTGAAGCCATGAAATCTGAGATGGGATCCTTGTATGAGAACAAAGTGTGGACGTTGGTTGACTTGCCTGATGATTCGCAAGACATCAAGAATAAATGGATCTTCAAGAAGAGGACTGACGTTGACGGTAACGTTACTGTCTACAAAGCTTGACTTGTTGTGAAAGGTTTTCGACAAGTTCAAGGAGTTGACTACGATGATACCTTCTCACCCGTAGCGATGCTTAAGTCCGTCCGAATCATGTTAGCAATTGCCGCATTTTATGATTATGAAATTTGGCAAATGGATGTAAAGACTGCATTCCTGAATGGATTTCTGGAAGAAGACTTGTATATGATGCAACCAGAAGGTTTTCTCGATCCAAAGGGTACTAACAAAGTGTGCAAGCTCCAGCGATCCATTTATGGACTGGTGCAAGCCTCTCGGTGTTGGAATAAGCATTTTGATAGTGAATCAAAGCATATGGTTTTATACAGACTTTTGGAGAAGCCGGTATTTACAAGAAATTGAGTGGGAGCTCTGTAGCATTTCTAATATTATATGTGGATAACATATTGTTGATTGGAAATGATATAGAATTTCTGGACAGCATAAAAGGATACCTGAATAAGAGTTTTTCAATGAAAGATCTCGGAGAAGCTGCTTATATATTGGGCATCAAGATCTATTGATATAGATCAAGACGCTTAATTAGACTTTCACAAAGCACATACCTTGATAAAGTTTTGAAGAAGTTCAAAATGGATCAAGCTAAGAAAGGGTTCTTGCCTGTGTTACAAGGTGTGAAGTTGAGTAAGACTCAATGCCCGACCACTGCAGAACATAGAGAGAAAATGAAAAGTGTTCCCTATGCTTCAGCCATAGGCTCTATCATGTATGCAATGATGTGTACCAGACCTGATGTGTGCCTTGCTATTAGTTTAGCAGGGAGGTACCAAAGTAATCCAGGAGTGGTTCACTTGACATCGGTCAAGACCATCCTGAAATACCTGAAAAGGACTAAGGATATGTTTCTCGTTTATGGAGGTGACAAAGAGCTTATCGTAAATGGTTATGTCGATGCAAGCTTTGACAATGATCCAGACGATACTAAATCGCAAACTGGATACGTGTTTATATTAAACGGTGGAGCTTTCAGTTGGAGCAGTTCTAAACAAAGCATCATGGCGGGATCTACGTGTCAAGCAGAGTACATAGCTGCTTCAGAAGCAGCAAATGAAGGAGTCTGGATGAAGGAGTTCATATTCGATAAAGGTATTATACCTAGTGCATCAGTCCAATGAAAATCTTTTGTGACAATACTGGTGCTATTGCCTTGGCAAAGGAATCCAGATTTCACAAGAGAACCAAGCACATCAAGAGATGCTTCAATTCCATCTGGGATCAAGTCCAGGTGGGAGACATAGAGATTTGCAAGATACATACGGATCTGAATGTTGCAGGACCGTTGACTAAGCCTCTTCCACGAGCAAAACATGATCAGCACCAAGACTCCATGGGTGTTAGAATCATTACTGTGTAATCTAGATTATTGACTCTAGTGCAAGTGGGATAATGAAGGAAATATGCCCTAGAGGCAATAATAAAGTTATTATTCATTTCCTCATATCATGATAAATGTTTATTTTTCATGCTAGAATTGTATTAACCGGAACAATAATACATGTGTGAATACATAGACAAACATAGTGTCACTAGTATGCCTCTACTTGACTAGCTCGTTGATCGAAGATGGTTGAGTTCCCTAGCCATAGACATGAGTTTTTATTTTATCAACGGGGTCACATCGTTAGGAGAATGATGTGATTGACTTGACCCATTTCGTTAGCTTAGCACTTGATCGTTTAAGTGTAGTGCTATTGCTTTCTTCATGACGTATACATGTTCCTATGACTATGAGATTGTGCAACTCCCGAATACCGGAGGAACACTTTGTGTGCTACCAAACATCACAATGTAACTGGGTGATTATAAAGGTGATCTACAGGTGTCTCCGATGGTGTTCGTGGAGTTGGCATAGATCAAGAATAGGATTTGTCACTCCGATTGTCGGAGAGGTATCTCTGGGCCCTCTCGATAATGCACATCACTATAATCCTTGCAAGCAATGTGACTAATGAGTTAGTTGCGGGATGTTGCATTATGGAATGAGTAAAGAGACTTGCCGATAACGAGATTTAACTAGGTATTGAGATACCGATGATCGAATCTCGGGCAAGTAACATACTGATGACAAAGGGAACAACGTATGTTGTTATGCGGTTTGACCGATAATGATCTTCGTAGAATATGTAGGAACCAATATGAGCATCCAGGTTCCGCTATTGGTTATTGACCAGAGACATGTCTCGGTCATGTCTACATAGTTCTTGAACCCGTAGGTTCCACGCGCTTAATATTCTATGACGATCGGTATTATGAGTTTTTGTGTTTTGATGTACCGAAGGTAGTTTGGAGTCCCGGATATGATCACGGACATGACGAGGAGTCTCGAAATGGTCGAGACGTAAAGATCTATATAATGGATGACTATGTTCGGACACCAGAAGGGTTCCAGGAGGTTTCAGACATATACCGGAGTACCGGGGGTTACCGGAACCACACCCCCAGAAGCTATTGGGCCTTATGGGCCTTAGTGAAGAAGAGAGAGGGCAGCCAGGAGGTGGCGCGCGGCCCCCCTTGCCCCAATCCGAATTGGACAAGGGGAAGGGGCGGCGCCCCCCCTCTCCTTCCTTCTCTCCACCTCCTCCTTCCCCCTTCTCCTTCTTGGAATAGGAAAGGGAGGGGGCAAACCTACTTGGAGTAGGATTGCCCCCCCTTGGGCGTGCCTCTCCCCTGGCCGGCCCTCTCCTCCTCCCCCCTTTACATACGGGGGTAGGGGGCACCCCAAAGACACAAGAATTGATCTGTTGATCTCTTAGCCGTGTGCGGTGCCCCCCTCCACCATAATCCACCTCGGTTATATCGTAGCGGTGCTTAGGCGAAGCCCTACGACGGTAGCTTCATCAACATCGTCACCACGCCATCTCCTGGATCGTGAGTTCGCGGGATGTCACCAAGCTGAACATGTGCTGAACGCAGATGTACCATACGTTCGGTGTTGAGGATCGGTTGAACATGAAGACGTCCGACTACATCAATTGCGTTGTTATAACGCTTCTGCTTAACGATCTACGTGTTGGGGAACGTAGTAATTTCAAAAAAATTCCTACGCACACGCAAGATCATGGTGATGCACAGCAACGAGAGGGGAGAGTGTTGTCTATGTACCCACGCAGACCGACTGCGGAAGGGTTGACACAACATAGAGGAAGTAGTCGTACGTCTTCCCGATCCGACCGATCCAAGCACCGTTACTCCGGCGCCTCCGAGTTCTTAGCACACGTACAGCTCGATGACGCTCCCCGGGCTCCGATCCAGCAAAGCTTCGGGGATGAGTTTCGTCAGCACAACGGCGTGGTGACGATGATGATGTTCCGCCGATGCAGGGCTTCGCCTAAGCACTACAACGGTATGACCGAGGTGGAATATGGTGGCAGGGGGCACCGCACACGGCTAAGGGACGATCATGTGGATCAACTTGTGTGTCCTGGGGTGCCCCCCTGCCCCCGTATATAAAGGAGCAAGGGGGAGGCCGGCCGGCCCTATGGGGCGCGCCAAGGGGAGGGGGAGTCCTCTCCCTAGTGGGAGTAGGACTCCCCTTTCCTAATCCAATTAGGAAACCCTAAGGGGGGAGGAAAGAGAGGGAGAGGGAGAGGGAAAGAGGGGCCGCGCCCCCCCTCCCTAGTCCAATTCGGACTCCCCATGTGGGGGGGCGCGCCACCCCTAGGCCGCAGCCCTCTCTCTCCCCTAAGGCCCAATAAGGCCCATTACTTCCCCGGGGGGTTCCGGTAACCCTTCCGGTACTCCGGTTTTCTCCGAAATCACCCGGAACTCTTCCGGTGTCCGAATATAGCCATCCAATATATCAATCTTTATGTCTCGACCATTTTGAGACTCCTCGTCATGTCCATGATCACATCCGGGACTCCGAACTAACTTCGGTACATCAAAATGCATAAACTCATAATAACTGTCATCGTAACGTTAAGTGTGCGGACCCTACGGTTCGAGAACAATGTAGACATGACTGAGACAATTCTCCGGTCAATAACCAATAGATGGAGCTGGATGCCCATATTGGCTCCTACATATTCTATGAAGATCTTTATCAGTCAGACCGCATAACAACATACGTTGTTCCCTTTGTCATCGGTATGTTACTTGCCCGAGATTCGATCGTCGGTATCCAATACCTAGTTCAATCTCATTACCGGCAAGTCTCTTTACTCGTTCTGTAATACATCATCCCGCAACTAACTCATTAGTTGCAATGCTTGCAAGGCTTATGTGATGTGCATTACCGAGAGGGCCCAGAGATACCTCTCCGACACTCGGAGTGACAAATCCTAATCTCAAAATAAGCCAACCCAACATGTACCTTTGGAGACACCTGTAGAGCTCCTTTATAATCACCCAGTTACGTTGTGACGTTTGGTAGCACACAAAGTGTTCCTCCGGCAAACGGGAGTTGCATAATCTCATAGTCATAGAAACATGTATAAGTCATGAAGAAAGCTATAGCAACATACTAAACGATCGGGTGCTAAGCTAATGGAATGGGTCATGTCAATCAGATCATTCAACTAATGATGTGATCCCGTTAATCAAATAACAACTCTTTGTCCATGGTTAGGAAACATAACCATCCTTGATTAACGAGCTAGTCAAGTAGAGGCATATTAGTGACACTCTGTTTGTCTATGTATTCACACATGTATTATGTTTCCGGTTAATACAATTCTAGCATTAATAATAAACATTTATCATGAAATAAGGAAATAAATAATAACTTTATTATTGCCTCTAGGGCATATTTCCTTCAGTCTCCCACTTGCACTAGAGTCAGTAATCTAGTTCACATCGCTATGTGATTAACACCAATAGTTCACATCTTTATGTGATTGGTTCACATCTCCATGTGACTAACACCCAAAGGGTTTACTAGATTCAATAATCTAGTTCACATCGCTATGTGATTAACACCCAAAGAGTGATCATGTTTTGCTTGTGAGAGAAATTTAGTCAGCGGGCCTGCCAAATTCAGATCCGTATGTATTTTGCAAAATTCTATGTCTACAATGCTCTGCACGGAGCTACTCTAGCTAATTGCTCCCACTTTCAATATGTATCCAGATTGAGACTTAGAATCGTCTGGATCAGTATCAAAAACTTGCATCGACGTAACCCTTTACGACGAACCTTTTTGTCACGTCCATAATCGAGAAACATATCCTTATTTCACTAAGGATAATTATGACCGATGTCCAGTGATCTACTCCTAGATCACTATTGTACTCCCTTGCCAAATCAGTGCAGGGTATACAATAGATCTGGTACACAGCATGACATACTTTATAGAACCTATGGCCAAGGCATAGGGAATGACTTTCACTCTCTTTCTATCTTCTGCCGTGGTCGGGCTTTGAGTCTTACTCAACTTCACACCTTGTAATACAGGAAAGAACTCTTTCTTTGACTTCTCCATTTTGAACTACTTCAAAATCTTGTCAAGGTATGTACTCATTCAAAAAACTTATCAAGCGTCTTGATCTATCTCTATAGATCTTGAAGCTCAATATGTAAGCAGCTTCACCGAAGTCTTTCTTTGAAAAACTCCTTTCAAACACTCCTTTATGCTTTACAGAATAATTCTACATTATTTTCCGATCAACAATATGGCATTCACATATACTTATCAGAAATGCTGTAGAGCTCCCACTCACTTTCTTGTAAATACAGGCTTCACCGCAAGTCTGTATAAAACTATATGCTTTGATCAACTTATCAAAGCATATATTCCAACTCCGAGATGCTTGCACCAGTCCACAAATGGATCGCTGGAGCTTGCACATTTTGTTAGCACCTTTCGGATTGACAAAACCTTCTGGTTGCACCATATACAACTCTTCTTAAGAAATCCATTAAGGAATGCAGTTTTGTTTATCCATTTGCCAGATTTCATAAAATGCGGAAATTGCTAACATGATTCGGACAGACTTAAGCATAGATACGAGTGAGAAACTCTCATCTTAGTCAACACTTTGAACTTGTCAAAAACCTTTTGCGACAATTCTAGCTTTGTAGATAGTAACACTACTATCAACGTCTGTCCTCCTCTTGAAGATCCATTTATTTTCTATGGCTTGCCGATCATCGGGCAAGTCAACCAAAGTCCACACTTTGTTCTCATATATGGATCTCATCTCAGATTTCATGGCCTCAAACCATTTCGCGGAATCTGGGCTTACCATCGCTTCTTCATAGTTCGTAAGTTCGTCATGGTCAAGTAGCATGACCTCCAGAACAGGATTACCGTACCACTCTGGCGCGGATCTCACTCTGGTTTACCTACGAGATTCGGTAGTAACTTGATCTAAAGTTACATGATCATCATCATTATCTTCCTCACTAATTGGTGTAGTAGTCACAGGAACAGATTTCTGTGATGAACTACTTTCCAATAAGGGAGAAGGTACAATTACCTTATCAAGTTCTACTTTCCTCCCACTCACTTCTTTCGAGAGAACCTCCTTCTCTAGAAAGGATCCATTCTTAGCAACGAATGTTTTGCCTTTGGATCTGTGATAGAAGGTGTACCCAACAGTAACTTTTTGGGTATCCTATGAAGACACACTTTTCCGATTTGGGTTTGAGCTTATCAGGATGAAACTTTTTCATATAAGCATCACAATCCCAAACTTTAAGAAACGACAACTTTGATTTCTTGCCAAACCACAGTTCAGATTGTGTCGTCTCAACGGACTTAGATGGTGCCCTATTTTACGTGAATGCAGTTGTCTCTAATGCATATCCCCAAAACGATGGTGGTAGATCGGTAAGAGACATCATAGATCACACCATATCTAATAAAGTATGGTTATGACATTCGGACACACCATTATGCTGTGGTGTTCCAGGTGGCATGAGTTTGTGAAACTATTCCACATTGTTTTAATTGAAGACCAAACTCGTAACTCAAATATTTGTCTCCGCGATCAAATCGTAGAAACTTTATTTTTCTTGTCACGATGATTTTCCACTTCACTCTGAAATTCTTTGAACTTTTCAAATGTTTCAGACTTATGTTTCATCAAGTAGATATACCCATATCTGCTCAAATCATCTGTGAAGTTTAGAAAATAATGATACTTGCTGTGAGCCTTAATACTCATCGGACCGCATACATCAGTATGTATTATTTCCAATAAGTCTGTTGCTCGCTCCGGAGAACGGAGTCTTAGTCATCTTGCCCATGAGGCATGGTTCGCAAGCATCAAGTGATTCATAATCAAGTGATTCCAAAATCCCATCAGCATGGAGTTTCTTCATGCACTTTTACACCAATATGACCTAAACGGTAGTGCCACAAATAAGTTGCACTATCATTATAACTTTTGCATCTTTTGGTTTCAATATTATGATTATGTGTATCACTACGATCGAGATCCAACGAACTGTTTTCATTGGGTGTGTAACCATATAAGGTTTTATTCATGTAAACAGAACAACAATTTATTCTCTTACTTAAATGAATAACCGTATTACAATAAACATGATCAAATCATATTCATGCTCAACGCAAACACCAAATAACACTTATTCAGGTTCAACACTAATCTCGAAAGTATAGGGAGTGTGCGATGATGATCATATCAATCTTGGAACCACTTCCAACACACATCGTCACTTCACCCTGAACTAGTCTCTGTTCATTCTGCAACTCCCGTTTCGAGTTACTACTCTTAGCAACTGAACTAGCATCAAATACTGAGGGGTTGCTATAAACACTAGTAAAGTACACATCAATAACATGTATATCAAATATACTTATGTTCACTTTGCCATCCTTCTTATCCGCCAATCACTTGGGGTAGTTCCGCTTCCAGTGACCAGTCCCTTTGCAGTAGAAGCACATAGTCTCAGGCTTAGGACCAGACTTGGGCTTCTTCACTTGAGCAGCAACTTGCTTGCTGTTCTTCTTGAAGTTCCCCTTCTTCCCTCTGCCCTTTTCTTGAAACTAGTGGTCTTGTTAATCATCAACACTTGATGTTTTTCTTGATTTCTACCTTCGTTGATTTCAGCATCACGAAGAGCTTGGGAGTTGTTTCCGTTATCCCTTGCATATTATAGTTCATCACAAAGTTCTACTAACTTGGTGATGGTGACTAGAGAATTCTGTCAATCACTATCTTATCTGGAAGATTAACTCCCACTTGATTCAAGCGATTGTAGTACCCAGACAATCTGAGCACATGCTCACTAGTTGAGCGATTCTCCTCCATCTTTTATCTATAGAACTTGTTGGAGACTTCATATCTCTCAACTCGGGTATTTGCTTGAAATATTAACTTCAACTCCTGGAACATCTCATATGGTCCATGACGTTCAAAATGTCTTTGAAGTCCCGATTCTAAGCCGTTAAGCATGGTGCACTATAACTATCAAGTAGTCATCATATTGAGCTAGCCAAACGTTCATAACGTCTGCATCTGCTCCTGCAATAGGTCTGTCAACTAGCGGTGCATTAAGGACATAGTTCTTCTGTGCAGCAATGAGGATAAACCTCAGATCACGGATCCAATCCGCATCATTGCTACTAACATCTTTCAACACAATTTTCTCTAGGAACATATCAAAATAAACATATGAAAGCAACAACGCGAGCTATTGATCTACAACATAGATATGCTAATACTACCAGGACTAAGGTCATGATAAATTAAAGTTCAATTAATCATATTACTTAAGAACTCCCACTTAGATAGACATCCCTCTAATCCTCTAAGTGATCACGTGATCCAAATCAACTAAACCATAACCGATCATCACGTGAAATGGATTAGTTTTCAATGGTGAACATCATTATGTTGATCATATCTACTATATGATTCACGCTTGACCTTTCGGTCTCCGTGTTCCGAGGCCATATCTGCATATGCTAGGCTCGTCAAGTTTAACCTGAGTATTCTGCGTGTGCAAAACTGGCTTGCACACGTTGTAGATGGACGTAGAGCTTATCACACCCGATCATCACGTGGTGTCTGGGCACGACGAACTTTGGCAACGGTGCATACTCAGGGAGAACACTTCTTGATAATTTAGTGAGAGATCATCTTATAATGCTACCGTCAATCAAAGCAAGATAAGATGCATAAAAAGATAAACATCACATGCAATCAATATAAGTGACATGATATGGCCATCATCATCTTGTGCTTGTGATCTCCATCTCCGAAGCACCGTCATGATCACCATCGTCACCGGTGCGACACCTTGATCTCCATCGTAGCATCGTTGTCGTCTCGCCAATCTTATGCTTCCACGACTATCGCTACCGCTTAGTGATAAAGTAAAGCATTACATCGCGATTGCATTGCGTACAATAAAGCGACAACCATATGGCTCCTGCCAGTTGCCGATAACTCGGTTACAAAACATGATCATCTCATACAATAAAATTTAGCATCATGCCTTGACCATATCACATCACAACATGCCCTGCAAAAACAAGCTAGATGTCCTCTACTTTGTTGTTGCAAATTTTACGTGGCTGCTACGGGCTTAAGCAAGAACTCATCTCACCTACGCATCAAAACCACAACAATAGTTTGTCAAATAGACTCCGTTTTAACCTTCGCAAGGACCGGGCGTAGCCACACTTGGTTCAGCTAAAGTTGGAGAGACAGTCGCCCGCAAGCCACCTGTGTGCAAAGCACGTCAGGGGAACCGGTCTCGCGTAAGCGTACGCGTAATGTCGGTCCGGGTCGCCTCATCCAACAATACCGCCGAACCAAAGTATGACATGCTGGTAGGCAGTATGACTTATATCGCCCACAACTCACTTGTGTTCTACTCGTGCAAATAACATCAAACCATAAAACCTAGGCTCGGATGCCACTGTTGGGGAACGTACTAATTTCAAAAAAAAATCCTACGCACACGCAAGATCATGGTGATGCACAGCAACGAGAGGGGAGAGTGTTGTCTACGTACCCACGCAGACCGACTGTGGAAGCATTGACACAACGTAGAGGAAGTAGTCGTACGTCTTCCCGATCCGACCGATCCAAGCATCGTTACTCCGGCGCCTCCGAGTTCTTAACACACGTACAGCTCGATGACGCTCCCCGGGCTCCGATCTAGCAAAGCTTCAGGGATGAGTTCCGTCAGCACGACGGCGTGGTGACGATGATGATGTTCCGCCGACGCAGGGCTTCGCCTAAGCACTACAACGGTATGACTAAGGTGGAATATGGTGGCAGGGGGCACCGCACACGGCTAAGGGACGATCACGTGGATCAACTTGTGTGTCCTGGGGTGTCCCCCTGCCCCCGTATATAAAGGAGCAAGGGGGAGGCCGGCCGGCCCTATGGGGCGCGCCAAGGGGAGGGGGAGTCCTCTCCCTAGTGGGAGTAGGACTCCCCTTTCCTAATCCAATTAGGAAACCCTAAGGGGGAAGGAAAGAGAGGGAGAGGGAGAGGGAAAGAGGGGTCGCGCCCCCCTCCCTAGTCCAATTCGGACTCCCCATGTGGGGGCCGCTCCACCTCCTAGGCCGCAGCCCTCTCTCTCCCCTAAGGCCCAATAAGGCCCATTACTTGCCGGGGGGGTTCCGGTAACCCTTCCGGTATTCCGGTTTTCTCCGAAATCACCCGGAACTCTTACGGTGTCGGAATATAGCCGTCCAATATATAAATCTTTATGTCTCGACCATTTCGAGACTCCTCGTCATGCCCATGATCACATCCGGGACTCCGAACTAACTTCGGTACATCAAAATGCATAAACTCATAATAACTGTCATCGTAACATTAAGCGTGCGGACCCTACGGTTCGAGAACAATGTAGACATGACTGAGACAATTCTCCGGTCAATAACAAATAGCGGGACATGGATGCCCATATTGGCTCCTACATATTCTACGAAGATCTTTATCGGTCATACCGCATAACAACATATGTTGTTCCCTTTGTCATCGGTATGTTACTTGCCCGAGATTCGATCATCGGTATCCAATACCTAGTTCAATATCGTTACCGGCAAGTCTCTTTACTCGTTCTGTAATACATCATCCCGCAACTAACTCATTAGTTGCAATGCTTGCAAGGCTTATGTGATGTGCATTACCGAGAGGGCCCAGAGATACCTCTCTGACATTCGGAGTGACAAATCCTAATCTCGAAATACGCCAACCCAACATGTACCTTTGGAGACACGTGTAGAGCTCCTTTATAATCACCCAGTTACGTTGTGACGTTTGGTAGCACACAAAGTGTTCCTCTGGCAAACGGGAGTTGCATAATCTCATAGTCATAGGAACATGTATAAGTCATGAAGAAAGCAATAGCAACATACTAAACGATCGGGTGCTAAGCTAATGGAATGGGTCATGTCAATTAGATCATTCAACTAATGATGTGATCCCGTTAATCAAATAACAACTCTTTGTCCATGGTTAGGAAACATAACCATCTTTGATTAACGAGCTAGTCAAGTAGAGGCATACTAGTGACACTCTGTTTGTCTATGTATTCACACATGTATTATGTTTCCGGTTAATACAATTCTAGCATGAATAGTAAACATTTATCATGAAATAAGGAAATAAATAATAACTTTATTATTGCCTCTAGGGCATATTTCCTTCACTACAAGGGTACGTGGACGACACTCTCCCCTCTCGTTGCTATGCATCACCATGATCTTGCGTGTGCGTAGGAAAATTCTTGAAATTACTATGTTCCCCAACAGTGGCATCCGAGCCAGGTTTATGCGTAGATGTTATATGCACGAGTAGAACACAAGTGATTTGTGGGCGATACAAGTCATACTTCTTACCAGCATGTCATACTTTGGTTCGGCGGTATTGTTGGATGAAGCGGCCCGGACCGACATTACGTGTACGCTTATGCGAGACTGGTTCTACCGACGTGCTTTGCACACAGGTGGCTGGCGGGTGTTAGTTTCTCCAACTTTAGTTGAACCGAGTGTGCCTACACCCGGTCCTTGAGAAGGTTAAAACAGCACTAACTTGACAAACTATCGTTATGGTTTTGATGCGTAGGTAAGAATGGTTCTTGCTCAGCCCGTAGCAGCCACGTAAAACTTGCAACAACAAAGTAGAGGACGTCTAACTTATTTTTGCAGGGCATGTTGTGATGTGATATGGTCAAGACATGATGCTATATTTATTGTATGAGATGATCATGTTTTGTAATGGAGTTATCGACAACTAGCAGGAGCCATATGGTTGTCTCTTTATTGTATGCAATGCAATTGCCATGCAATTGATTTACTTTATCACTAAGCGGTAGCGATAGTCGTAGAAGAAATAGTTGGCAAGACGACAACGATGCTACGATGGAGATCAAGGTGTCGTGCCGGTGACGATGGTGATCATGACCGTGCTTTCGAGATGGAGATCAAAGGCACAAGATGATGATGGCCATATCATATCACTTATATTGATTGCATGTGATGTTTATCCTTTATGCATCTTATTTTTCTTTGCTTGATGGTAGCATTATAAGATGATCTCTCACTAAATTTCAAGGTAAAAAGTGTTCTCCCTAAGTATGCACTGTTGCAAAAGTTCGTCGTGCCGAGACACCACGTGATGATCGGGTGTGATAAGCTCAACGTTCATCTACAACGGGTGTAAGACAGTTTTGCACACGTAGAATACTCAGGTTAAACTTGATGAGCCTAGCATATGCAGATATGGCCTCGGAACACTAAGACCGAAATGTCGAGTGTGAATCATATAGTAGATATGATCAACATATATAGTGATGTTCACCATTGAAAACTACTCCATTTCACGTGATGATCGGTTATGGTTTAGTTGATATGGATCACGTGATCACTTAGATGATTAGAGGGATGTCTATATAAGTGGGAGTTCTTAAGTAATATGATTAATTGAACTTAAATTTATCATGAACTTGGTACCTGATAGTATTTTGCTTGTCTATGTTATTGTAGATAGATGGCACGTGTTGTTCTTCCGTTGAATTTTAATGCGTTCCTTGAGAAAGCAAAGTTGAAAGATGATGGTAGCAATTACACGGACTGGGTCCGTAACTTGAGGATTATCCTCATTGCTGCACACAAGAATTGCATCCTGGAAGCACCGCTGGGTGCCAAACCCGCTGCAGGAGCAACACTAGATGTTATGAACGTCTGGCAGAGCAAAGCTGATGACTACTCAATAGTTCAGTATGCCATGCTTTACAGCTTAGAACCGGGACTTCAACGACATTCTGAACGTCATGGAGCATATGAGGTGTTCCAGGAGTTGAAGTTAATATTTCAAGCAAATGCCCGGATTGAGAGATATGAAGTCTCCAATAAGTTCTACAGCTGCAAGATGGAGGAGAATAGTTCTGTCAGTGAACATATACTCAGAATGTCTGGATATCATAATCACTTTACTCAGCTGGGAGTTCTTTGGGTTGATACTGTCATTGACAGAGTTCATCAATCACTGCCACCAAGCTACAAGAGCTTTGTGATGAACTATAATATGCAAGAGAGGGATACACTAGTGCAGAACCGGGCAATAGCACCGGTTCGTAAGGCCCTTTAGTGCCGGTTTAGGAACCGGCACTAAAGTTTCGGCACTAAAGGCCCCCCCCCCCTTTAGTACCGGTTCAGCACGAACCGGTGCTAAAGGGCAACCACGTGGGACGAGCCAGCTCCGGGGGCCGGGAGCCCTTTAGTACCGGTTGGTAACACCAACCGGTACTAAAATGTTTGGGGGGGTTTTGGTTTTATGATTTCTTTTTCATTTAATTTTGTGTTTTCCATTTTAATTCTTTTTCGTTTGCTGGTATTTTACGGTACTACACATTGTACACATTATGCATATATATATATAGAATTTCTAGTAGAACCAATCATATATATATCATCAATGTCTCACAAACCATATTAATTCACACATACACACATGTATAGCTATATACAATTTCTCCTACATATGCATGTTGCCTTCGGAGCCGGTGGCATTAGCCTAATTGGTGCCTTCGGAGCACGATGACAATTGGAAGTGGTTCATGGGGGCGGTAGCGGGTAATAGTATTCTCCCTTCGGATTTATGACCTGGTCGAGCAAAAATCCTGCTATTTCCTCTTGAAGTGCTTCTACGCGCTCCGTTTCTAGGAGCTTGTCCCACACCTCTTTGAACTGTTAAGAAGGAGATCAATATGCATGTGTATTAGTTGTGTGACTAGATATCGATAATGGTGTAAAAATTGTGAGTAGTGTTCTGACAAGCGTACCCATTCCTGTCTTTGAGATCTGCTCCTTTCGGACGCCATCATGCGAATGTTCTCGCAAACGCAAAATGCACACAGATCAGTCCCCTGCGCCTGCTTCAGGGCCTTTATTACGAGAATAGAATTTAATTTGATCAAATAATAATTAATCAAGCATGATAATTAAAGAGATGGCAGCTAGCTAGCTAGCTAGTACTACTTAATTACTTACCTTGGATCGAAACCATTTCAGCTTTGGTTTCCATTCGCCTTCCGTGACGCTGATGAACCTTGCCCAAGCCCTGCCCGCTGACAAACAAAATGAATAAAGGGGTTATTAAATAGTTCATATCATGAAATGACGAACTAAATAGGCCGAGATATATAGTTAATAATGATTGAAATTACCTGTTGACTATCCCAAACAAGATGTTATAGTCACTATTTGCTTTGAGTAGCGAGTCCAGTATTTCAACTATTCCGGCGTCAACTTTAATGATACACAAGATCCAGTGAAATCTCCATGCACACATGTTTGCATGTCTTAATTAAGCGGGCATATGTAAGAAAAACATGTAGCTAGCTAGCTAGTAGGCAAAACAGAGAATTTGTAGTACAAGAAAGTGTGACTCACTGGAAGTTGTAAGGAAGTAGTATATCTTCATTGTATTTGAGGCGCTTCAAGAACTCTAGCATGCTGTCCTCTACCTCTTTTTCATGATGTTTGTTTATTTTCCATGTGTATTCATTAACGATGTTTGGGTCAATGAACCCAATGCCATAGCGTCCACCTTTTCTCATTTCATACATCTTCATCCTGCATAATACCACAGAAAAGAATATAGTGAGGATAATTACAGGTAATGATTGATCAAAAGGATCACTACAGCTAGCTTGAGACTTAAATTACAGAAAGAAATCACTTACAAACAATAGCAACTGACGATAGATTTGTCGAGTGCGTCTTGATTGTATAAATGAAACAGTTCAGGATACTCAACCGCCACAGCTTTCTCATGGTAGTAATCATCCTTCTTGACATACACCATGAGGGACTCTCGATTGGATCTCTTGGTAATGTCCATGTACCATTGATGCAATTCATACATTCTCGTTGGGAGCTTGTTGACATCTTCTGGCTCGACCAAAGGTTGGCCCCGGACATATTTCCGTTTTGTTTCCTCCTCTGTAATCCCAGGCATGTCCTCGATCTCGAGGAGTTGTCCAACAGTGATATTGAGTTCTTCAACCTGCATTATATGCTCCTGGGTTATTACCACATCGCCCACCTCGGGAACGTAAACTGTTTGGCCACAATAATATTGGGCGCGCGTACTGTCACGTGTTGTTGGCGGCACAACAAGCGGGGGGGGGGGTCGATTGCGCCGCCTGTTTTCCCAGCTGGGCAACGGTTTTCCCGCATTTTTTGACAGCTGCTTGTTGTTTGCTCGAGCTCGAGCTCGCCTCCTTCTGTAGACGTCGTCGATGTAACTTCCTGATGTGGTGCTCATAGTCTGTGTCAACAGGCTTAGGAGCTGGTGGTTGAGCCATACGAATGAAGTGGTCAACTACTTCCACAGGCACTTTCTCCCTTGGCGGCGGTGGCGGTTTCGGTCCAAAATGGGCGTCGAGTTCTGCCTGCACTATGGCATTGGTTTGCTCCTCGGTCCTGTCGTAAGCCCTCACAGGAAGAGGAGTAGTGAGGTTTGGACCATATTTATATCGCTTGCCTCCGCCTGTACTTCCTGTACTATGACCTCGACTCGTACCGCTACGCATCGTAGCTGCAGGGTGTCTCTTCTGCGATTGCTGAGGCGGCAGAGACGGCTGACGGGGCTGAGTTGGACGAGGAGGAGTGGCCTGAAGTTGTGCCGGACTTGCAGTGGCCTGAGGTTGTGCCGGACTTGGAGGAGGAGTGGACGTCTAACACTGTGTCGGACTTGGAGGAGGAGTGGCCTGACACTTTGCCGGACTTGGAGGAGGAGGAGTGGCCTCACGCGTTGGTGGACTTGGAGGAGCGGGAGTCTGCTGACTCGGTGGCGGACTTTGACGAGGAGTCGGGTGACGCGGTGTCGATGGCCTTCGAAAGATGATGCAATCCTTTCTCCATAGGATGACACGATGTATGGCCTCTCCCAATGTGTGCTCGTCGTCACCTCCAGGAATGTCAAGCTGTAGCTCCGAATATGGGTCCACCACCTCATCAACCAAGACACGAGCATAGCCCACTAGAATAGGGTTGCAATGGAAGGTTGCCTCGGGGGAATTTGAAAAAGCAATGGCGTCCGCCACCTTCATGGATATGTTCTTCATTTTGAAGTGTAGCTCGCAGTTAGTGTTCTCCGTGATGTCATCCACGAGGTATCTATCCAGCACTACTGCGTCGCCCGGGGCGGAACCCACGCTGCTTCTCGGCATGGATGGGGCGGTGGTATCCAATGCTGGATCATCCGCTAGCTGCTGCAGCTGCTGAGACCCCCTTTGCTGGCTAAGTGAGTCGATCTGCTCCTGCTGCCGCTGGAATTTAGCTGCCAATTCCGCTTGACTTGCTTCTAGGCCTTGAAGGCGTTCATAGTCCCGCTTCCTCTGCTCCTCCTCCATCTTCCTCTTCTTCTCCTCCGCAATCTTATTTCTCGCACGGGTTCTGTAGTCGGCGTTCCAGTCCGAAAACCCCTCATACCACGGTAGCGCCCTTGCCTCGTGTTCTTCCCGGGTGTTCAGGATTTCCCAGGGCACGCGTAAGCTCGTCGTTCTCTCTGTTGGGCTGGAACACCCCCGATCAAGCCTCTTCTATTGCAACAAGTAGCGCATCGTCAGCTCCGTTCAGACATGCCTTCGTCGAAACATTGCCTGTCTTCGGGTCCAACTCCCCCCCATGCGCATAGAACCAAGTCCTGCACCTGGGGGGCCAGCTCTTAGTAACCGGAGTGACACTTGCATCCTCCATCTCTTTCTCAGACTTATCCCACTTAGGCATTGCCACCACGTAGCCACCTGGCCCCAGCTTATGGAACTTATCCTTTTTTCGGCATTCTTCTTGTTTATTCTCGACCGTTCCTTAGCTAATTCTGAATCCTTGAATTTCATGAAATCGTCCCAATGAGCACTTTGATTCTCTAGTATCCCCTCGAATACTAGAGCCCTCCTTCTTCCCTTGACGTACTTCTCCCATGTCGTTCTCTTGTGGTTCTTGAATGCAACCTCCATCTTCCTAAAAGCAGCGTCCTTGACTTTCCGCACATCTGCTTCTGTGAAATTATCTGGTAGGGTGAAATGTTCCATGAGAGTATCCCAAAGTAGTTTTTTTTATTCTCGACGACAAAAGTAACTTTTGGACGTGGCTTTGCTGGCTTTCTCCATTCTTGAAGGGAGATCGGAAGTTGGTCCTTCACAAGAACTCCGCACTGACGAACGAACTTGTCCGCAATCTTCTTAGGCGCTAATGGTTCGCCATTAGGTTTGAATGCCTCGATATTGTACTTTACGCCCTCCTTCAACTTTTTGTTCGGGCCTCATTTCGTCCTTTTGCCTGAAGATTTGCTCGATCCGGATGGCTGAAAGAAGAAAGATCGATTCGTTAATATATCTTCAACTCATTTAAAACATGCGATGATAACCAGATTCCTGCTTATATAAATATATATACCTCGCCGGTGTTGTTTCAGGATCAACATGTTCTTCGTCGTAGTTCATGACTTCATCTTCTCGGTCGTCGCGATCGAATATCATATCACCCTCTCCGGTGTTGTTTAGAAATTCGGAGCCGTCAAAATCTTCTTCATTCTGATCATCATCTGGCCCGCGTATGATATCGAACATGGTCTATTCTCTCTCTCTGTCGGTATTGTCCGCCATAGCTTTTATTTAACTATGCCAAAAGAAATATAAAACAATTTTGTATAATCTCGAATAATATATATAATCTCGAATACATCGTCTCGAATAATAGATATAATCTCGAATACATCGTCTCGAATAATAGATTTAATCTCGAATACGTCGTCTCGAATAATAGATATAATCTCGAATACATCGTCTCAAATAATATATATAATCTCGAATAAATCATCTCGAATATTATATATCGAATACATCACTAGCTAGCTAGCTAGCTAATAAAGATCGAATACTAGAGAGTAATCTAGGCGGTGGACAACCAAAGTGAAGGAACCATCACTGGATCATAGCTCGGGTGATCTCCCCAAAGAACCTGCTAAGTATTGGAGAACCTGACGTCCATAGCAGCCATGTAGCGATGGACATGCTCGTCCTCCTCCCTGACACGGCGACGTACCACCTCCGGCGGGGCCGGCTCCCTCCGCACCGAAAGTGGCCCACGCGAATGACACCAAAGGAGATGAGGGTCGACAACGGGACCCGGGGCCGGGTTCCTCACCAAGCGTCGCGCCCCTGAAGGTAGCACCTCCCAGTGCCAGCCCGGCGGAGCCCAGTCCCGGACATGGGTCCTCTGAAGTAGGACGTCGTCGCGAACGGGTCGAAGGCGAGGATGCGGGCCGGGAATCGTCGACAACAAATACTATATGCAAATGTAACACTAATTATGCTATCATTGCATATGTCAAAATTCTATATGCTATTTCATACTAATTAAGCATCTAACACTAAAAACAGAAAAAACAACTTCTATACATCCATTAAAAACAGAAAAACAACATTATATAAAAAAATTCCATACTAATTAAACACTAATTATATCCATCTAACATGCATTCATACATATATACTAGTGAAAAAATAATAATCTAAAAAATCTAAACTAATTACACATACAAAATACGTATATACTAATTAACTTAAGGAAATGTGCGTGTGTGTGTGTTCATCATGCTTGTGTGTGTGTGTGGGCTCGGGGAGGGGCGGCGCCCATGGTGGCCACCGGGGGCGAGGGAGAGGGGTTAGAGGGGGAGAGCTCACAGCGGGGCGACGGCGACGGCGAGGCGACGGCCCGGGGC
>NC_041382.1:745674637-745745676 GCF_002162155.2 Triticum dicoccoides | reverse complement strand
GCGGCGACGGAGACGAGGGCGGCGACGGCGACGGGAGCGGCGACGGGGACGGGGGCGGCGACGAGGATGAGGGCGGCGACGAGGATGGGGGCGGCGACGGCAATGGCGCGCGACGGGGGCGGCGTAGGACGGGGGCGGCGACGCCGTCGATCGATCGGGAAGAAACAGAGGGAGAATGAAATTTTTCAAAGTGATGTATATATAGAAGGCACCTTTAGTACCGGTTGGAGCCACCAACCGGTACTAAAGGCCTGTTTTGGCCAGGCCAAGCGGCGGGAAGCACCCCCCTTTAGTACCAGTTCGTGGAACCAACCGGTACTAAAGGCCCCCCCTTTAGTACCGGTTGGTGCCACGAACCGGTACTACAGGGGGGTACGCTGCCAGGCGAGGGGCACAAAAGTTTAGTCCCACCTCGCTAGCCGAGGGGCACTCGCACCTGCTTATAAGCCCCGCCGTTGCTGCTGTCTTGAGCTCCTCTCTTAAGCAGGCCTTCTGGGCCTACCTCTTCTGCGATGCCCTGTTGGGCCTACTGGGCTAGCGGGCCTGCATCCTGGCCCAACTTGAATTTGGGTTTCTAGTCGTATGTAGGCCGCTGTGGCCCAGTAGGTGGGCTTTTTTCTTATTTTTTTGCTTTATTTATTTTTGTGAATAACTTAACTTTGAAAATAGATTTTTCAGTGATTCTTTTTTCTTATGTTTAATATTAGTGTGTTTTATCATATATTCAATTTGGTAATGCTTAGGTTATTTAAAAAATGAAATTCCTTTGTAACGGATGAGTTTTCGTCCGAAACCCTGATACTTCGAAACAGATTGTCCATTTTGTACATGAAGTGCATCCAGTTTTTGCGGTAACCCTCTCTACTTTTTTGCACATGCTATGTGGGTGAAATTATGATACCACGCCAACTTTCATCCTTTTCTGAGTTCATTTGAAATGCTTTTCAATTTCAAGGTCATTTAGCTGAAAAAATCAGTAAATGCATGAAAGAATTTGCTTGCACATAAAATTTCTTCGCGTTTCAAATGCCAAAACACATAACTAGCTACCCTAACTATTACAGAGATTCCCTCCTGGGTGTGAAACACAGAAGAAAGTTATGATAGTTAAGCCGATCACATCCCAGATCTTTGGGTGTGAAACTTTTTCTTGGCGTGTGTCCCTTTGCGTCGTAGCCATGGAAAATCTTCATCATTTAACGGGATGCTCGGGTCAATATTCACTGTGAATGGAGCAATTTCATCAAACTTTTCATAATCTTCTGACTTGTCTGTCTTGTCATCCACTCCCACGATGTTTCTCTTCCCAGAAAGAACTATGTGCCGCTTTGGCTCATTGTACGATGCATTCGCTTCCTTATCTTTTCTTTTTCTTGGCTTGGTAGACATGTCCTTCACATAGAAAACCTGTGCCACATCATTGGCTAGGACGAATGGTTCGTCTGCATTCGCAAGATTGTTGAGATCCACTATTCTCATTCCGTACTGCGGGTCTTCCGTTACCCCGCCTCGTGTCATATTGACCCATTTGCACCGAAACAAAGGGACCTTCAAACCACGTCGATAGTAAAGTTCCCATATGTCATGTATATAACCATAATATGTTTCCTTTCCCGTCTTGGTTTCTGCATCAAAGCGGACACCACTGTTTTGGTTGGTGCTCTTCTTATCTTGGGCGATCGTGTAAAATGTATTACCATTTATCTCGTACCCTTTGAAAGTCATTATATTCGAAGATGGTAACTGGGACAGCAAGTACAGGTCATCTTCAATAGAGGTGTCATGCATGGTACGTGCTTGCAACCAGCTGGTGAAACTCCTGGTTTGTTCACGTGTAATCCAGTCATCAGACCGCTCCGGGTGTTTGGAGCGTAGAAAATTCTTGTGTTCATCCATATACGGAGCCACCAAGGCAGAATTCTGTAGAACTGTGTAGTGTGCTTCAGTGAGAGAATGTCCGTCCATACATATTATTTGTTCCCCTCCTAGCATGCCTTTTCCATCCAGTCTGCCCTTATGCCACGATTCAGGAACACCAATCGGCTTAAGGTCAGGAATAAAGTCAATACAAAACTCAATGACCTCCTCATTTTGACGGCCCTTGGAGATGCTTCCTTCTGGCCTAGCACGGTTATGAACATATTTCTTTAAGACTCCCATGAACCTCTCAAAGGGGAACATATTGTGTAGAAATACAGGACCCAAAATGTTAATCTCTTCGCATAGGTGAACTAGGACGTGCGTCATGATGTTGAAGAAGGATGGTGGGAACACCAACTCGAAACTGATAAGGCATTGCACCAAATCATTTTGTAACCTTGGTATGATTTCTGGATCGATTACCTTCTGAGAGATTGCATTGAGAAATGCACATAGCTTCACAATGGCTAATCGAACGTTTTCCGGTAGAAGCCCCCTCAATGCAACCGGAAGCAGTTGCGTCATAATCACGTGGCAGTCATGAGACTTTAGGTTCTGGAACTTTTTCTCTGCCATGTTTATTATTCCCTTTATATTCGACGAGAAGCCAGACGGTACCTTAATACTGAGCAGGCATTCAAAGAAGATTTCCTTCTCTTCTTTGGTAAGAGCGTAGCTTGCATGACCCTGATGTATGCCGTCTTTTCCGTGCATACGTTGCTGGTCCTCCCGTGCCTCAGGTGTATCTTTTGTCTTCCCATACACGCCCAAGAAGCCAAGCAGGGTCACACAAAGATTCTTCGTCACGTGCATCACGTCGATTGCAGAGCGGACCTCGAGGTCTTTCCAATAGGGCAGGTCCCAAAATATAGATTTCTTCTTCCACATGGGTGCGCGTCCGTCAGCGTCATTCGGAACAGGTTGTCCACCAGGACCCTTTCCAAAGACCACCTTCAAATCCTTGACCATATCATGTACATCAGCACGAGTACGGTGGCGAGGCTTCGTCCGGTGATCCGCCTCACCTTTGAAATGCTTGCCTTTCTTTCTTACGGGATGCCTGCTCGGAAGAAATCGACGATGTCCGAGGTACACACTCTTATTAGCCAAATATATACTGTCGGTATCGTCCAAACAGTGCGTGCATGCGCGGTATCCCTTGTTTGTCTGTCCTGAAAGGTTACTGAGAGCAGGCCAATCATTGATGGTCACGAACAGCAACGCCTTTAGGTCAAATTCTTCCCCCATGTGCTCATCCCACACACGTATACCTGTTCCATTCCACAGTTGTAAGAGTTCTTCAACTAATGGCCTTAGGTACACATCAATGTCGTTGCCGGGTTTCTTAGGGCCTTGGATGAGCACTGGCATCATAATGAACTTCCGCTTCATGCACAACCAAGGAGGAAGGTTATACAAACATAGAGTCACAGGCCAGGTGCTATGGTTGCTGCTCTGCTCCCCAAAAGGATTAATGCCATCTGCGCTTAGACCAAACCATACGCTCCTTGCGTCATCTGCAAACTCCTTCCCGTACTTTCTTTCGATTTTTCTCCACTGCGACCCGTCAGCGGGTACTCTCAACTTTCGTCTTTCTTACGGTCTTCTCTGTGCCATCGCATCGCCTTGGCATGCTCTTTGTTTTGGAACAAACGATTCAACCGTGGTATTATAGGAGCATACCACATCACCTTGGCAGGAATCTTCTTCCTGGGGCGCCGGCCCTCGACATCACCAGGGTCATCGCGGCTGATCTTATAGCGCAATGCACCACATACCGGGCAAGCGTTCAAATCCTCGTACTCACCGCGGTAGAGGATGCAATCATTAGGGCATGCATGTATCTTCTGCACCTCTAACCCTAGAGGGCAGACAGCCTTCTTTGCTTCGTATGTACTCTCGGGCAATTCATTGTCCTTTGGAAGCATATCCTTTATCATTACCAGCAACTTTCCAAATCCCTTGTCAGATACACCATTCTCTGCCTTCCATTGCAGCAATTCCAGTGTGGTGCCCATCTTTTTCTTGTCACCTACGCAATTCGGGTACAACAATTTTTTGTGATCCTCTAACATGCGCTGCAACTTCTTCTTCTCCAAATCACTTGCGCAGTTTCTCTTTGCATCGCCAATGGCCCGACCTAGATCATCAACGGGCTCATCTGATGCCTCTTCTTCAACTTCTTCCTACATTGTCGGCTCAGCTTCTTCCCGCATTACTGGCTCAGCTTCTTCCCCCATTGTTGTATCATCGTACTCAGGGAACCCATGGCCAGGATAGCTGTCGTCGTCCTCTTCTTCTTCCTTGTCTTCCATCATAACCCCTCTTTCTCCGTGCTTGGTCCAAACATTATAATGGGGCATGAAACCGGACTTAAACAGGTGGACGTGAATGGTTCTTGACGTAGAGTAATTGTGACCATTCTTACAGTGAGCACATGGACAAGGCATAAAACCATCCGCCCGCTTGTTTGCCTCGGCCGCAAGCAGAAAAGTATGCACGCCCTCAACGAACTAGGGAGAGCATCGGTCATCGTACATCCATTGTCGGCTCATCTTCATTACACAACACCAAATAGACCAAATTAATACAAGTTCATACATAAAGTTCATACAACACTTAAATGCAACAAACAAATAACTCTCTAGCTAAAGCATTTAAATGCAACAACAAATACGATCAAGATCGCAACTAAGGTAACAATGGATCCAACAGCATAATGATACCAAGCCTCACTATCGATGGCATATTTTCTAATCTTTCTAATCTTCAAGCGCATTTTCTCCATCTTCATCTTGTGATCATCGACGACATCGGCAACATGCAACTCCAATTCCATCTTATCCCCCTCAATTCTTTTCAATTTTTCTTTCAAGTACTCGTTTTCTCTTTCAACTAAATTTAACCTCTCGGCAATAGGGTCGGTTGGAATTTCAGGTTCACATACCTCCTAGAAAAAATTTCTATGTCAACTTGATGGGCATAATTTGTCATAAACACGAAATGCAACTAGTTTTAAAAGAGAATATACATACCACATCTGAATCATAACAAGGACTAGGGCCGACGGGGACGGATATCAAAACCATGGCACTATATGTATAACAAACAACATATGGGTAAGATAATTATACGAGTAACTATATATCCAAATCACACAAACATCAATTTTTATATAAAATTTCATGAACAAGAGGCTCACCACAAGGTGGTGCCGGCGACGGGACGGTGCGGGCGATCGACGATGGCTACGATGGAGATTTAGAAGGCACTAAGTAAACCACACCTACATATGCAAACTAAGTGTTATTTTTTACCTCAAATTGCATATAAATCAAATACTAGCACATATATATATATATATATATATCCTCCCAAATTACTAAACTCACAAATTAATCACTATATAAAGCATTGCAAGAGCTAATCTAGCAATGAGAGATGAAAGGACAAAGTTGCTAACCTTTGTGATCATTTGAATGGATGGGGGCCTTCAAATCTTGACAAATTTTGGGCAAAATGTGTGATGAGCTCGAGAGGAAGAGGGGAAGAACAGAGAGGAGAGGGGAAAGGGGAAGAACAGAGCAAGCTCGGGTGGACGAAGGGTTTATGTAGGACGACCTTTAGTATCGGTTTGTGCCAAGAACTGGTACTAAAGGGGCTAGAGGGGCCCCATTCTGACAACATCCTGCCACCACTCTCATTAGTACCGCTTCGTGGCACGAACCGGTGCTAAAGGTTCGCCATGAACCGGTACTAATGAAAGCGGCCCGGCTAGCCGTTGGAACCGGCACTGATGTATACATTAGTGCCGGCTCAAATACAAACCGGCACTAATGTGCTTCACGTTTGACCCTTTTTCTACTAGTGATAAGACGATTCCCGAGCTCTTCGCAATGCTAAAGGCGGCGGAGGTAGAAATCAAGAAGGAGCATCAAGTGTTGATGGTCAACAAGACCACCAGTTCAAGAAAAAGGGTAAAGGGAAGAAGAAAGGGAACTTCAAGAAGAACAACAAATAAGTTGCTGCTCAAGAGAAGAAACCCAAGTCTGGACCTAAGCCTGAGACTGAGTACTTCTACTGCAAAGGGACTGGTCACTCGAAGCGGAACTGCCCCAAGTATTTGGCGGATAAGAAGGATGGCAAGGTGAACAAAGGTATATGTGATATACATGTTATTGATGTGTACCTTACTAGAGCTCGCAGTACCACCTGGGTATTTGATACTAGTTCTGTTGCTAATATTTGCAACTCAAAACAGGGACTATGGATTAAGTGAAGACTGGCTAAGGATGAGGTGACGATGCGAGTGGGAAATGGTTCCAAAGTCATTGTGATCGTCGGCGGCACGCTACCTCTACATCTACCTTCGGTATTAGTTTTAGACCTAAATAATTGTTATTTGGTGCCAGCGTTAAGCATGAACATTATATCTGGATCTTGTTTGATGCGAGATGGTTATTCATTTAAATCTGAGAATAATGGTTGTTCTATTTATATGAGTAATATCTTTTATGGTCATGCACCCTTAAAAAGTGGTCTATTTGTGTTGAATCTCGATAGTAGTGATACACATATTCATAATGTTGAAGCAAAAAGATGCAGAGTTGATAATGATAGTGCAACTTATTTGTGGCACTGCCGTTTGGGTCATATTGGTGTAAAGTGCATGAAGAAACTCCATACTGATGGACTTCTGGAATCACTTGATTATGAATCACTTGGTACTTGCGAACCATGCCTAATGGGCAAGATGACTAAAACGCCATTCTCCAGAACAATGCAGCGAGCAACAGACTTGTTGGAAATCATACATACTGATGTATGTGGTCCGATGAATATTGAGGCTCGCGGCGGGTATTGATGTCTACTACACAACCTTCTTCTTGTAGACGTTGTTGGGCCTCCAAGTGCAGAGGTTTGTAGGATAGTAGCAAATTTCCCTCAAGTGGATGACCTAAGGTTTATCAATCCGTAGGAGGCGTAGGATGAAGATGGTCTCTCTCAAGCAACCCTGCAACCAAATAACAAAGAGTCTCTTGTGTCCCCAACACACCCAATACAATGGTAAATTGTATAGGTGCACTAGTTCGGCGAAGAGATGGTGATACAAGTGCAATATGGATAGTAGATAATGGTATTTGTAATCTGAAATTATAAAAACAGCAAGGTAACAAGTGATAAAAGTGAGTGTAAACGGTATTGCAATGTGTGGAAACAAGGCCTAGGGTTCATACTTTCGCTAGTGTAAGTTCCCTCAACAATACTAACATAATTGGATCATAAAACTATCCCTCAACATGCAACAAAGAGTCACTCCAAAGTCACTAATAGCGGAGAACAAACGAAGAGATTATGGTAGGGTACGAAACCACCTCAAAGTTATTCTTTCCAATCAATCCGTTGGGCTATTCCTATAGGTGTCACAAACAGCCCTGGAGTTCGTACTAGAATAACACCTTAAGACACAAATCAACCAAAACCCTAATGTCACCTAGATACTCCAATGTCACCTCAAGTATCCGTGGGTATGATTATATGATATGCATCACACAATCTCAGATTCATTTATTCAACCAACACAAAGGACCTCAAAGAGTGCCCCAAAGTTTCTACCGGAGAATCACGACGAAAACGTGTGCCAACCCTACGCATAGGTTCATGAACCCGCAAGTTGGTCACCAAAACATACATCAAGTGGCACGCAGTATCCCATTGTCACCACAGATATCCACGGCAAGACATACATCAAGTGTTCTCAAGTCTTTAAAGACTCAATCTGATAAGATAACTCCAAAGGGGAAACTCAATTCATTACAAGAGAGAAGAGGGGGAGGAGAAACATAGGATCCAACTATAATAGCAAAGCTCGCGATACATCAAGATCATGCCAAATCAAGAACACGAGAGAGAGAGAGAGAGAGAGAGAGAGAGAGAGATCAAACACATAGCTACTGGTACATACCCTCAGCCCCGAGGGAGAACTACTCCCTCCTCGTCATGGAGAGCACCGGGATGATGAAGATGGCCACCGGTGAGGGATCCCCCTCCGGCAGGGTGCCGGAACAGGGTCCCGATTAACTTTTGGTGGCTACGGAGGCTTCTGGCGGTGGAACTCCCTATCTATTGTGTGTTCTGGAAGTTTTAGGTCATGTAGGTATATATGGGTGCAGGAGGTACATCAGGGGAGCCATGAGGGCCCCATGAGACAGGGGGCACGCCCTAGGGGGGGCTCACCCTCGTGAGAACCTCGTTCCTTCCTTGATGTGGGGTCCAAGTCCATCGGGTGTGTTTCCTTCCAAAAATAACTTCTCCAGTTGATTGCGTTCCATTTCGACTCCGTCTGATATTCCTTTTCTTCAAAACACTGAAATAGGCATAAAACAGCAAATCTGGGTTGGGCCTCCGGTTAATAGGTTAGTCCCAAAAATAATATAAAAGTGGAAAATAAAGCCCAATATTGCCTAAAACAGTACATAATATAGCATGGAGCAATCAAAAATTATAGATACATTGGAGACATATCAGGTATCGTTATTTTCTCACCTTCACAAATGATTTGAGCAAATATGGGTATATCTACTTAATGAAACATAAGTCTGAAACATTTGAAAAGTTCAAAGAATTACAGAGTGAAGTGGAAAAATCATCACAACAAGAAAATAAAGTTTCTACGATCTGATCGTGGAGGAGAATATTTGAGTTACAAGTTTGGTCTACATTTGAAACAATGTGGAATAGTTTCTCAACTCACGCCACCCGGAACACCACAGCGTAATGGTGTGTCCGAACATCGTAATCATACTTTACTAGATATGGTGCGATCTATGATGTCTCTTACTGATTTACCGCAATCATTTTGGGGTTATGCTTTAGAGACAGCTGCATTCACGTTAAAATAGGGCACCATCGAAATACGTTGAGACGACGCCTTATGAATTATCGTTTGGAAAGAAACCAAAGTTGTTGTTTCTTAAAGTTTGGGGCTGCAATGCTTATGTGAAAAAGCTTCAACCTGATAAGCTCGAACCAAAATCGGAGAAATGTGTCTTTATAGGATACCCAAAGGAGACTGTTGGGTACACCTTCTATCACAGATCCGAAGGCAAGACATTTGTTGCTAAGAATGGATCCTTTCTAGAGAAGGAGTTTCTCTTGAAAGAAGTGAGTGAGAGGAAAGTAGAACTTGATGAGGTAATTATACCTGATCCCTTATTGGAGAGTAGTTCATCACAGAAACCAGTTCCTGTGACACCTACACCAATTAGTGAGGAAGCTAATGATGATGATCACGAAACTTCAGATCAAGTTACTACTGAACCTCGTAGGTCAACCAGAGTAAGATCTGCACCAGAGTGGTACGGTAATCCTGTTCTGGAGGTCATGTTACTTGACCATGACGAGCCTACGAACTATGAGGAAGCGTAGATGAGCCCAGATTCCGCAAAATGGCTTGAAGCCATGAAATCTGAGATGGGATCCATGTATGAGAACAAAGTGTGGACTTTGGTTGACTTGCCCGATGATCGGCAAGCCATCGAGAATAAATGGATCTTCGAGAAGAAGACTGACGATGGCGGTAATGTTACTGTCTACAAAGCTCTACTTGTTGTGAAAGGTTTTCGACAAGTTCAAGGAGTTGACTACGATGAGACCTTCTCACCCGTAGCGATGCTTAAGTCCGTCCGAATCATGTTAGCAATTGCCGCATTTTATGATTATGAAATTTGGCAAATGGATGTAAAGACTGCATTCCTGAATGGATTTCTGGAAGAAGAGTTGTATATGATGCAACGAGAAGGTTTTATCGATCCAAAGGGTACTAACAAAGTGTGTAAGCTCCAGCGATCCATTTATGGACTGGTGCAAGCCTATCGGAGTTGGATAAACATTTTGATAGTGTAATCAAAGCATATGGTTTTATAAAGACTTTTGGAGAAGCCTGTATTTACAAGGAAGTGAGTGGGAGCTCTGTAGCATTTCTGATATTATATGTGGATGACATATTGTTGATTGGAAATTATATAGAATTTCTGGATAGCATAAAAGGATACTTGAATAAGAGTTTTTCAATGAAAGATCTCGGAGAAGCTGCTTATATATTGGGCATCAAGATCTATAGAGATAGATCAAGACGCTTAATTGGACTTTCACAAAGCACATACCTTGATAAAGTTTTGAAGAAGTTCAAAATGGATCAAGCTAAGAAAGGGTTCTTGCATGTGTTACAAGGTGTGAAGTTGAGTAAGACTCAATGCCCGACCACTTTAGAAGATAGAGATAAAATGAAAAGTGTCCCTATGCTTCAGCCATAGGCTCTATCATGTATGCAATGATGTGTACCAGACCTGATGTGTGCCTTGCTATTAGTTTAGCAGGGAGGTACCAAAATAATCCAGGAGTGGATCACTGGACAGCGGTCAAGAACATCCTGAAATACCTGAAAAGGACTAAGGATATGTTTCTCGTTTATGGAGGTGACAAAGAGCTTGACGTAAATGGTCATGTCGATGCAAGCTTTGACACTGATCCGGAGGATTCTAAATCGCAAATCGGATATGTGTGTATATTGAACGGTGGAGCTGTCAGTTGGAGCAGTTCTAAAAAAGCATCATGGCGGGATCTATGTGTGAAGAAGAGTACATAGCTGCTTCGGAAGCAGCAAATGAAGGAGTCTGGATGAAGGAGTTCATATCCGATCTAGGTGTTATACCTAGTGCATCGGGTCCAATGAAAATCTTTTGTGACAATACTGGTGCTATTGCCTTGGCAAAGGAATCCAGATTTCACAAGAGAACCAAGCACATCAAGAGATGCTTCAATTCCATCTGGGATCAATTCCAGGTGGGAGACATAGAGATTTGCAAGATACATATGGATCTGAATGTCGCAGACCCGTTGACTAAGCCTCTTCCACGAGCAAAACATGATCAGCACCAAGACTCCATGGGTGTTAGAATCATTCATGTGTAATCTAGATTATTGACTCTAGTTCAAGTGGGAGACTGAAGGAAATATGCCCTATAGGCAATAATAATGTTTATTATTCATGCTAGAATTGTATTAACCAGAAACATAATACATGTGTGAATACATAGACAAACATAGTGTCACTAGTATGCCTCTACTTGACTAGCTTGTTGATCAAAGATGGTTGAGTTTCCTAGCCATAGACATGAGTTGTTATTTGATCAACGGGATCACATCATTAGGACAATGATGTGATTGACTTGACCAATTTCGTTAGCTTAGCACTTGATCGTTTAAGTTTATGGCTATTGCTTTCTTCATGACTTATACATGTTCCTATGACTATGAGATTGTGCAACTCCTGAATACCGGAGGAACACTTTGTGTGCTACCAAACGTCACAACGTAACTGGGTGATTATAAAGGTGCTCTATAGGTGTCTCCGATGGTGTTCGTGGAGTTGGCATAGATCAAGAATAGGATTTGTCACTTCGATTATCGGGGAGGTATCTTTGGGCCATCTCGATAATGCACATCACTATAAGCCTTGCAAGCAATGTGACTAATGAGTTAGTTGCGGGATGTTGCATTATGGAACGAGTAAAGAGACTTTTCGGTAACGAGATTGAACTAGGTAATGAGATACCGACCATCGAATCTCGGGCAAGTAACATACCGATGACAAAGGGAACAACGTATGTTGTTATGCGGTTTGACTGATAAAGATCTTTGTAGAATATCTAGGAACCAATATGAGAATCCAGGTTCTGCTATTGGTTATTTACCAGAGACATGTCTCAGTCATGTCTACATAGTTCTCGAACCCGTAGGGTCCGCACGCTTAAAGTTCTGTGACGATCGGTATTATGAGTTTCTGTGTTTTGATGTACCGAAGGTAGTTCGGAGTCCCGGATATGATCACGGACATGACGAGGAGTCTCGAAATGGTCGAGACGTAAAGATCGATATATTGGATGACTATGTTCGGACACCGGAAGGGTTCCGGGAGGTTTTGGATATATACCGGAGTACCGGGGGTTACCGGAACCCCCCCCCCCCCCGGGAAGCTATTGGGCCTTATGGGCCTTAGTGGAGAAGAGAGAGGGAAGCTAGGAGGTGGCGCGCGGCCCCCCTTGCCCCAATCCGAATTGGACAAGGGGAAGGGGCGGCGGGCCCCCTCTCCTTCCTTCTCTCCGCCTCCTCCTTCCCCTTTTCCTTCTTGGAATAGGAAAGGGAGGGGCAAACCTACTTGGAGTAGGATTGCCCCCCCTTGGGCGCGCCTCTCCCCTGGTCGGCCCTCTCCCCCTCCCCCCTTTATATACAGGGGTAGGGGGCACCCCAAAGACACAACAATTGATTTGTTGATCTCTTACCCGTGTGCGGTGCCCCCTCCACCATAATCCACCTCGATTATATCATAGCGGTGCTTAGGCGAAGCCCTGCGATGGTAGCTTCATCAACATCGTCACCACGCCGTCGTGCTACCGAAACTCTCCCTCGAGCTCTACTAGATCGTGAGTTCGCGGGACGTCACCGAGCTGAACGTGTGCTGAACACGAAGGTGCCATACGTTCGGTGCTGAGGATCGGTTGATCGTGAAGACGTACGACTACATCAACCGCGTTGTTATAACGCTTCCGCTTAACGGTCTACGAGGGTACGTGGACGACACTCTCCCCTCTTGTTGCTATGCATCACCATGATCTTGCGTGTGCGTAGGAAAATTCTTGAAATTACTACGTTCCCCAACAGTTATGCGGTTTGACCAATAAAGATCTTCGTAGAATATGTAGGAACCAATCTGAGCATCCAGGTTCTATGAACAGTTATGCTATTTATGTAACTGTAATAACTAGGAGTAAATAACAATAAATAATTAGAACCATTTGTTAGCCAACAGTTGAAGTTTAGAAACCCAATTAAACGGTAGGAAAATAATCTATCGGAGTTCAATGCAAAATACAAAGATGCCCATCAGGTACATGTATGATGTAGGAGGGCCAGCAGCAGGCTGCGTGCAGGGCTGGTTTGTGAGGCGGCAGTGCATGTTGTGAAAAGGAAAGTGGGTGGAGTCTGCTAGCGCCCGTCAGGGCTTTTCGTGGATATGTGTTTCTTGCATGTTTGGCTTCAAGCAGTCGATGTCCAAATGCTCCTTACTTGCTTTTATTTGCTTGTGACATAACGTCTGTGCATAGACGGCCCACGCCTACATCGGTTGTCCGTGACCCAAATTTCGACCGGAGGCTGAACGAATTACCATAGGACAAATGACTGCCATGACACACCACACACGGGATTGCCATGGCGTCGTGCGGGGCGGTCTACCGCAAGTGGCTTGCCGCATGCCACTAACGAGGTCGTCTTCCTCTGCCCGCGTGCTCCAGCGCTGCGCTTCCACTACGCCATCGACGACGGTGAAGGCGACGCCTGAGCCACCTAACACCTTGTGTCATGATGCCTGGAGCTAGCGGTCTTAGAAACACTTTGCAAAAAAAAACCTCGGGGGCTCCCGCGATCGCCCAGGCGATCTGGCGGCGACGGAGATCCAGAATGAGTGAGTAGATGGCGGCCTCGGCGCCGGCAGTCCCACCAGAAAAGGGGGCCCCCCTTCCTGGAGTCGGCCTCGTCGGGGGCCTCTTCAGCGGGCAAGATTGGAAGGAGCTTCGGATGAGATCGAGGCGTATTTTCAGGCGGGCGAAGAACCGGGAGCGGTGCCTGTAGCATTCAAGGGAAAGAGCGAAGGATTTGATCCGTATTTTGGCAAGTGAGATCCCCTCTGTTCCATATGGGGAAGGTTCGATCGGGACCAATTGCGCCATGACATCCGCGGATTTAGTGGACCGTGTTTTGCGGGAAAATATGGTGATAGCGCAGGATTTGTATTTGTTTCCTAATCAATTGGTAGATCTTTCTTCTGGATTGGATAGTAGAGAGAGGAATCAGTGGGGATCGACCATGTCACCGATTTTACCTTTGGAAACACTGGAATTTAATTCTTGTAAAGGCAATAGAGAAAATTCCGCTGCTATTACTTGGAAACGGCGTATTTATGGTGTTTCTATTTCCTTGTTTATTAAGACTATCAATTATCCTCGGGTTGCAGAGGATAGTTTTATAGATTTAGCAGGTCATCCTTTGTCAGGACCCCGATTCCAAGTCACATCGATCTAGCTGGTAACACCTCATATCACTTTGCGGCCTCACGCACGGTATTCCCACGGGTGTTGCCTTACCATGGTCCAGGACCGTTTGCGCCTTTTGGCTCATGTATATGATAGTGTCGCTAGCATCCATATGACAGAGAACACGGGCCGACATGGCTAGTCGTGGACCCAAAGTGGCACAAACCTATGGGGACAGGCATACATGAACAACATCGAGCATGTCGGTCAACAGCGTGTGAATCCGGGCTGTAGCACTGGGCTAACAGGACTCCGGGGAACCCGGGCTGTAGCAGGCTAGGCAGGACTCCGGATGTCACCGCGTGACAATTCCACGAAGGGACAGACATAGGAACAAAGTGAAACACATGCCGGCCAGTCAAGTATCCTGAGCAGTAGTGCTGGGCTAGCAGGACTCCGGTGAACTAGGCTGTAGCGGACTACTATGGCTCAAGGAGCACTAGACTACATTTCCCCATAAGAGAGGCTGCCAAGGATAAACAATTAGATTGTCGGATCCCACACATACCAAGCATTTCAATCATACACACAATATGCTCGATATGTGTTAATACAACATGGCATCACAACAAAACTCTACAACTCAAGTACTTTATTTAAAGGCTCCGGAGAGCCAGATATTACAGGCATGGGTCTCATGACCCAACATTTAGAGCATACCAGACAAAGCACATGCAGAAGCTTTAACATGTCTGCGTACAGACATCTACAAATGAAAAAGGTTGAGAAGCCTGACTAACGCCCAGATCCTGCTGAGGGCACAAGATCATAGCTGAGGTAGCAAACTAAACGTCGAAGTCCACACGGAACTACTAGCGAGACTGACGTCTCTCTGCAAAACATAAAATAAGCAAATGTGAGTACAATTGTACTCAACAAGATTTACATCAGAACTAACTACATATGCATCGGTGGAGTTTAACTGCAGCAAGGGGGGGTGGAGTTTAACTGCAGCAAGCCAGCTTTGACCCAGTGGCTAACCTGAACTACGACTGCAGGCAACTCTTTTGAGGTGGCGCACACGAGTCCACATATTCACCATTCAATACACCATTATGGATCCGCTCCTGTCTCCCTACGAGAAGGCCATCCATAGCACTCACACTTATCTTGCGAGTTTTAGAGTATCCACTTCAAGTTATCTATGAACTGTACAGGTAACCAAGCAGTCCTTTACCGCGGACGCGGCTATTCGAATAGATGATGTTAACCCTGCAGGGGTGTACTTCTTCACACACGCTCTCACCACTTACCGCCGTTTACACGACATGTACTCGGCAACCTTCAACCGGAAGCCCAACGAGGGTGTCGGCCACGGCCTACCTAAACACTCAAGTCTCTAGTCCAGGTTTATCGCCTATCCAGGTTCCATCCGCGGGGAGTCCGGCCAAGGTTTCCACATACGGTCCTGGACGATGTGTACAGGGTTCCGAGACACCAATCGGGTGCCCGGCATGCCCGGCCATGGTGTATCTACCGCATCATAGCCCACCCCTAGGGTCAGCGCTACACACGGCTGCCAACACATATCCTATAAACACCAGAAACTAGTTGCAACTCCTGGACAGAGAACCAGGGTGGTTAAGAAGCCGAGAGGGTCCATTGGTTTCGGGCCCAATGCGTGGTAGTAGCTGGTTCTTAAATCACACATACAGATCTCGGTGCTTAAGGACGGTTCCAATGAAACAACCCACCATGTACTCCTACATGGCCTCTCATCGATACCTTTACCAAATCGTGTTCAACACACTTAGCTCACACACAGAAGGACATGTTCACAACTTTCCAAATCATCCCCGATGAATCAGACCTGACACAACTCTAAGAAATAGCAGGCATGACAAACAAGCATGAATGAGTAGGCACATCAGGGCTCAAACAACTCCTACTCATGCTAGTGGGTTTCATCTATTTACTGTGGCAATGACAGGTCATGCAGAGGAAAGGGGTTCAACTACCGCAACATGTAATGGTTGAATCGTTGTTGTCCTAATGCAGTAAAAGAGAGCAGGAGCGAGAAAGTGGGATTGTATTGGAATGAACAAGGGGTTTTTGCTTGCGTGGCACTTCTGAAGATAGTATAACTCTTCATCGGTGTCTTCGAACTCATTGTCGAAACACGTCGACTGAGAGGGGACAATTTCCAGTAAAGGAACATAAACAACATTCAATTAATGCAATGCACCAGCAAATGAATGATATGACATATTAAGGTACTTAATTGAGCTAATGCAACAGCAAGTCATTTTAATTGAAGTGGAATTCAAACTACATCAAATTCCAACTCCAAACCTATTTTTCAAATTTACCTTAATCATGTTTTATCCTAATCAGTGGAGTTAACTTGCTCAAACATGCATGAACATGGCATAAACAGATTCCTTGGATTTTTCTGATCATTTTTCATATATAAATTATTTCCATTGGAGTTATAGATTTTTTTTCTATGATTTTTGGAAGTTTTGGGCATTTTCTGGAATTTCCTGAATTAATAAAAACACCAGAAAAGCTTTATTGCGTCAGCATGACAGCAGCATGATGTCACCAGGTCAACTGGGGCTGTTCCAGGTCAAACCTGACATGTGGGGTCCACACGTCAGTGACACAGGGGCTAAACCCGGTCAAACCCAATGTTGACTGGGTTTGACCCTGTGGTAGGGCCCGCTATCAGTGGCTGTTAGGGTGATTAACTGGTTGGGTTAGCGCCTAATGACGTCCATGTCATCAGTCGTTGAAGTTTCGCCGGCGACGACCATTTCGCGAGGCGGAGATCGTCGGGACTCCGCTACAGCCCATGGTTTGAGGCGGGGTTTGCTCCTACGTGCTCCTAGGAGCGAGCTGCGTCGACCAGTGGTGGTGGCCGGAGCTGCGGTGGCTAGGATCAACGGCAGCGACCAAAACGGCGGCGGCTAGAGCTACGGGTTCGAGCGGGGCGAGGCCACAGAAGACGGGAGGGTTGGCTAAGGGGCTCATCGAGATCCTAAAGATACTAGGAGCACGGCGCCGCGCTTGGTTTCGGGCCTCAGTGGCTGCGGTGACGGCGGCGACATCGCCGGCGGAGTGGAGTTCTCGGCCAAGACGGGGCTATGGCCTAGAGGTCGAAAGCGACCAGGGGAGAAGGGGGAAACGACTCGGGGCTCACTGCGGTGACGTAGGGATGGCCAGCGTGCTCGGGGAAGCGTCGGAGGCGGCGAATCGACCGACGAAGTCCGATGAGCAGATGGAGTGGTGACGAGCTTGAAGACGACAGCATGGTGATCCTCGGCTTGCATGGCTTGGCGAGGAGGAAGAGGGGAACCAGGCGGAGCCTCTAAGCGCGTTGGCGAGGCGAGGCAGTGATTGTCGCCACGACAACAGCGAGGGGCAGCAACGACGGCGCTCGGTTAGTGAGAGAGAGAGAGCCGGGGGAGGGGATGAGCTCGAGGAGGAGGCCTAGGGGGTTCCAGGGGTGTCGTGGCGGCCTTGGACGAGTCAGGGATGACGCAGGCAGGGTGGAGCTGGCCAGGCGCGTGCGCGCGCGGCGACCACGCGCTGCATCCTTCTGGCAGGAGGAGGAAGAAGACCCCCTTGCCCCTAGTGGGCTGGGCCAGGACAGGGGTTGGGCCGGGTGCTTCAGTAACAGGCCACAAAGGTGAGCTACAGGTAACTTCCTATTCTATTTTATTTTCCTTCTGTTTTTCTTTTATTTAATATTTTGCCACAGTTTTGAATTCAAACAAAATTCAACAATGCCAAAACATCCTCTGAGTATTTTTATGTTGCTTCATGGACTTTTCCAGAGGCACATAAATCATCACAGAGCATTTGAAAATATATCCCATATATATTTGAATATATTTTCAAATTCAAATAGAATATTGTTTTAAATTCAGAGACCAAATTATTCCTGAAAAATGTTCCAAAATTTTGGTTAGGTATATAACCCTTGCCAAAATTCTCAAAACTATTTCTAGGGCAAGTTGGAATCACTGAATGCAATTTAAAGGGTTCTTGCCCTTCTTTTAAAATAATTTCTGAGGCTTTGAATATTCCTCATTTCAATTTCTTGAATTTAACATGATGCATGCTCACTGATGCAACTATTACACTCAAGTATTCTGGGGTTGTGACAACTCACCCCTACTAAACAAGAATCTCATCCCGAGATTCAAGTCGTGAGGTAAGGAGACAGAGGGACACAAGCTAACATGATCTTCTTGATCCAACTTCCCTTCTTAAAGATGTCGACTCCTTGCGTCATATTGATCTTGGCATCTTTGCTTGTGAGATCTTCACCCAACACGAGGATAAAAGAGCAAGATAACTCTATAGGAATCGATCTTCTTAAAGACCGAGCAAATCACGATCAACTCGCGAAATGAGACGTTGAACATATCTTGAGCTGAGACACAAAACACACCTTAAAAAGGATGGAAGAAACAATTAACGAGGGTTTCAAAGTAGCAAGGAGAAATTGCCATGATCCCATTACGGGACACCTCGGGGGAGGTGACTCATAGAATTATTCCCTTAAGTGGCAAAAAGAATTACTTTTGATATCTAGATCATTGAAACTCTTTATACCAGCCTATGGAAAATCACAATCGATCGTTTGAGGAAGTTCGGAAGAATGGCATACTCAAACTAGGATGGATGATGTGGACTACCTTGTTGAAGACAACGCAATGGATGATTTTTGCCTATCACCAGAAATGGGTGGAACCCATGGTAAGTCCACTTTTGAGGATGATCCTTGACAGCAACTGCTGAGAAGGACAAACCATGGAAAATTGGCACAATGGGGTGCAAGCTGGGAACAAAATGCAAATGTTGGGAATGTTCCAATCATCATATCTGCCTGAGATTCAGATCTGGTTGGAAACTGGATATTTCAGACAGCCTGCCTGGAAAAGAAAGTTTGCAACAGAAACCGACGAGACGGAGTTGCGATATTCTCGGGGAATGAACCACGATAGCAAGCTCCAAAACATGAGCTGGTTCTGCTACATACATGTGAACACACTGTCCCAGACAAGCATGATCACATAGTAGTCTTATAATAAAACACTACCGAGTTCAGGTGGGGCACCATCAACGAGGATATCGAAGTCTTGTGCATAAACTAGTATTCGCACAGCAACTCCTTTTCCTTGAGCAAATCAATCAGTGGCTTGGGGTGCTAGGGAATACATATGGGCTGAAGGTTGCAAGTCTTCAAACCACAGAATACTTCGCACATATGCATGACCGACTTGGGATGGTTCCAAAGGAAGCAAAAACAAGCTTTCTCGAATTCACGGCGACAACTTACATCAAATGCACGTGAATTAGAGGAGGTCACTCCTTTCATCCAAACGTATACCTCATGAACGGAATATGAAGGCAATGCTTACAAATTTTCCAATACTAGTGTAATGTTCAACATGAATCATGGGGGAGACAAAATGCTGCTGATGGGCTCAACAACAACTCATCGGAGCTTCCATATCACTGGACTTCCACCATCATGTAAACACGGTGATAGCATTGGTCAGACCAAAGATGTAATGGTGTATGCTCGAGGGATCAACCATGAGTAATACAACATTACGAACATCGTTGGTTCTGATTTGAGTTGACGATAGCCCATACTCAAGTCAAAGTTTTGACAAGGCAATAGATCCAACAACTGATCACGAGGACCAATCGATGGAGATATCATCTTTCTTCAACACACACACACACACACAAAAATATATCCCTTAACATGAACTAAGTCAGACAAGCTTTATCTTCCAACTCTCCAAGCTGTTGTTTGGCTTAACCAACTAGCTCAGGGTATCCAACACGGATTCTTGGAGAATGGGTGGTTTGGAGGAAAAACCAACATGATCACGAACTCAACATAGCGGTCAGGTGACAACTTGGTAATACTTTTGAGAAGATATTCGGAAAATCATGAACCACCAATATGTTACTAAACTCGAGAACATTCTTGCTTTTCAGGGCAAGACGATGGGACCAAGAGAGTGATGGATTGCCACAATCCTATCTCATTGATTGAAGAGTGCACCGAAAATAAGGGCTAGGTAGCACGATCCATCTTAGGATGATGATTCAATAACCAACATGCTAACAATGAAATTATTGTCCATTAGCTACCAAGCAATGGGGTTGCTAGTAGTATTGATTTCACACATCATGGTTCACTTGCCGGCATTCTGGTTGCGAGAACACGGGACCGAGGAATGAAAAATGATGGCAAGAAGTATCACTGCAACAAGAATTCATGAGAGATGGTGCAATTCTCATGACAATCCTGACATAAAGAGGGCAATACTTCAGGGTAGAACAGAATCAAAAGCTGGATTGGCATTTTGATCTGCGGAATACAACTGCTTTGACCCAATCCTAGATATGGATGAGGTACTGGAGTTTGTTTCTCCTAGTCATTCTGAAATAGAATGGCTCGACGGACCGCAAGAATAATAGGCATCGATGAACACGAATGCACAACTATTCCTAACTATCAATTGATAGATGAACGTCGGAATATAACTGAAAGGGGACAACTCAAAGAACATCTGATTTTTTTTGAGTTGTGGATTCATGGATTAGCATGTTGAACCAAGTTCAACATGTTTCTTCCGGATAAAACCCATGCAGAAAAGGAAGGACTGGCAGATTAACAATACAGAATCGAGAAATCGCCAAGAGCACTCTAGTTGTGATCTTTCGGTTTAACGAGGAACTTCTGCCATAAGTAGTTCATGGTAGTTGGAAGAACAATGTACCACGGACCTCGAGGACTATCGCAAAGGTTACTAAAATCCTAAAGGAACTACCAAACACTATCAACACGAGGTAAGTAGAGTGAATCTTGGGTCAAGAACCCAGGAGTAGAATACCTACTACTAAATGGCACCACGAGATGCTTTCGAGAATGATGGCCAGAATCATCACACTGGGATACAAAGCATTGCTAGATTACTGAGAGGTTCTCTAAGGCAACTAGGGTCATAATAATAGCTCCAACATAAATGTTGAGGCAGTGGTACCTCAACACACCGGTTAGTGTGGTTAATCTGGCCCAAAGGGACAGCGGGAACAGAAAGAATGGATTTGTAAATGCATCAGACTATGTAGAAACCTAGGATGACTCGGACAACATAACGGCTGTAAATACTCAAAATGATTTGAGACATCCTGCAAAATGGTGGCATAACCACTCAACATCACAATATCAAAGTTCCGAGATCAACTGTCAACATACGGAAGTAGTAGGAACGGAACTGAGGCTTGAAACTAGCAATCCTATAAGTCTCTAACATAGTAACTCGTCATCCTGATAGATAGATGAGAAGGCCTAGTTCTTAATCCCCGTAGAAGAGAAGAGAATGACTCAGATGAGAGGGCATAAGGTAAAGGAGTAAAAAGAGCCTTACGTTCCCTTCCACAATCAATTCCCTTACATAACTAAAGCATTTCTAGACTCAACTTCGACCGGTTTGGCTTGGTAATCCTACAGGCAGTCAGGCTCTGATACCAAAGCTATCAGGACCCCGATTCCAAGTCACATCGATCTAGCCGGTAACACCTCATATCACTTTGCGACCTCATGCACGGTATTCCCACGGGTGTCGCCTTACCATGGCCCGGGACCGTTTGCGCCTTTTCGCTCACGTATATGATAGTGTCGCTAGCATCCATATGACAGAGAACACGGGCCGACATGGCTAGTCGTGGACCCAAAGCGGCACAGACCTATGGGGATAGGCATACATGAACAACATCGAGCATGTCGGTCAACAGCGTGTGAATTCGGGCTGTAGCACTGGGCTAACAGGACTCCGGGGAACCCGGGCTGTAGCAGGCTAGGCAGGACTCCGGATTTCACCACGTGACATTTCCCCAAAGGGACAGACATAGGAACAAAGTGAAACACATGCCGGCCAGTCAAGTATCCTGAGCAGTAGTGCTGGGCTAGCAGGACTCCGGTGAACCGGGCTGTAGCGGACTACTATGGCTCAAGGAGCACTAGACTACATTTCCCCATAAGAGAGGCTGCCAAGGATAAACAACTAGATTGTCGGATTCCACACATACCAAGCATTTCAATCATACACACAATATGCTCGATATGTGTTAATACAACATGGCATCACAACAAAACTCTACAGCTCAAGTACTTTATTTAAAGGCTCCGAAGAGCCAGATATTACAGACATGGGTCTCATGACCCAACATTCAGAGCATACCAGACAAAGCACATGCGGAAGCTTTAACATGTCTGAGTACAGACATCTACAAATGAAAAAGGTTGAGAAGCCTGACTAACGACCAGATCCTGCCGAGGGCACAAGATCGTAGCTGAGGTAGAAAACTAAACGTCGAAGTCCACACGGAACTACTAGCGAGACTGATGTCTCTATGCAAAACATAAAATAAGCAAACGTGAGTACAATTGTACTCAGCAAGACTTACATCAGAACTAACTACATATGCATCGGTATCAACAAGGGGGGTGGTGGAGTTTAACTGCAGCAAGCCAGCTTTGACTCAGCGGCTAACCCGAACTACGACTGCAAGCAACTCTTTTGAGGTGGCGCACACGAGTCCACATATTCACCATTCAATACACCACTATGGATCCTCTCCCGTCTCCCTACGAGAAGGCCATCCATAGCACTCACACTTATCTTGCGAGTTTTAGAGTATCCACTTCAAGTTATCTATGAACTGTGCAGGCAACCAAGCAATCCTTTACCGCGGACGCGGCTATTCGAATAGATGATGTTAACCCTGCAGGGGTGTACTTCTTCACACACGCTCTCACCACTTACCGCCGTTTACACGACATGTACTCGGCAACCTTCAAGCGGAAGCCCAACGAGGGTGTCGGCCACGACCTACCTAAACACTCAAGTCTCTAGTCCAGGTTTATCGCCTATCCAGGTTCCATCCGCAGGGAGTCCGGCCGAGGTTTCCACATACGGCCTCGGACGATGTGTACAGGGTTTCGAGACACCAATCGGGCGCCCGGCATGCCCGGCCACGGTGTATCTACCGCATTATAGCCCACCCCTAGGGTCAGCGCTACGCACGGCCGCCAACACATATCCTATAAACACCAGAAACTAGTTGCAACTCCTGGACAGAGAACTAGGGTGGTTAAGAAGCCGAGAGGGTCCATTGGTTTCGGGCCCAATGCGTGGTAGTAGCTGGTTCTTAAATCACACATACAGATCTCGGTGCTTAAGGACGGTTCTAATGAAACAACCCACCATGTACTCCTACATGGCCTCTCATCGGTACCTTTACCAAATCGTGTTCAACACACTTAGCTCACACACAGAAGGACATGTTCACAACTTTCCAATTCATCCCCGATGAATCAGACCTGACACAACTCTAAGAAATAGCAGGCATGCCAAACAAGCATGAATGAGTAGGCACATCAGGGCTCAAACAACTCCTACTCATGCTAGTGGGTTTCATCTATTTACTGTGGCAATGACAGGTCATGCAGAGGAAAGGGGTTCAACTACCGCAACATGTAACAGTTGAATCGTTGTTGTCCTAATGCAATAAAAGAGAGCAGGAGCAAGAGAGTGGGATTGTATCGGAATGAACAAGGGGTTTTTGCTTGCCTGGCACTTCTGAAGATAGTATAACTCTTCATCGGTGTCATCGAACTCATTGTCGAAACACGTCTACTGAGAGGGGACAATTTCCGGCAAAGGAACATAAACAACATTCAATTAATGCAATGCACAAGCAAATGAATGATATGACATATTAAGGTACTGAATTGAGCTAATGCAACAGCAAGTCATTTTAATTGAAGTGGAATTCAAACTACATCAAATTCCAACTCCAAACCTATTTTTCAAATTTACCTTAATCATGTTTTATCCTAATCAGTGGAGTTAATTTGCTTAAACATGCATGAACATGGCATAAACAGATTCCTTGGATTTTTTGATCATTTTTCATATATAAATTATTTCCATTGGAGTTATAGATTATTTTCTATGATTTTTCGAAGTTTTGGGCATTTTCTGGAATTTCCTGAATTAATAAAAACACCAGAAAAGCTTTATTGCGTCAGCATGACAGCAGCATGATGTCACCAGGTCAACCGGGGTTGTTCCAGGTCAAACCTGACATGTGGGGTCCACACGTTAGTGACACAGGGGCTAAACCCGGTCAAACCCAATGTTGACTGGGTTTGGCCCTGCGGTAGGGCCCGCTGTCAGTGGCTGTTAGGGTGATTAATTGGTTGGGCTAGCGCCTAATGACGTCCACGTCATCAGTCGTCGGAGTTTCGCTGGCGACGACCATTTCGCGCGGCGGAGATCGTCGGGACTCCGCTACAGCCCACGGTTTGAGGCGGGGTTTCCTCCTACGTGCTCCTGGGGGCGAGCTGCGTCGACCAGTGGTGGTGGCCAGAGTTGCGGTGGCTAGGATCAACGGCGGTGACCGAAACGGGGCGAGGCCACAGAGGACAGGAGGGCTGGCTAAGGGGCTCACCGAGATCCTAAAGATACTAGGATAACGGTGTCGCGCTTGGTTTCGGGCCTCAGTGGATGCGGTAACGGCGGCGACATCGCCGGTGGCATGGAATTCTTGGCCAAGACAGGGCTATGGCCTAGAGGTCGAAAGCGACCAGGGGAGAAGGGGGAAACCACTCGGGGCTCACTGCGGTGACGTAGGGATGGCCAGCATGCTCGGGGAAGCGTCGGAGGCGGCGAATCGACCGGCGAAGTCCGGCGAGCAGATGCGGTGGTGACGAGCTTGAAGACGACAGCATGGTGATCCTCGGCTTGCGTGGCTGGGCGAGGAGGAAGAGGGGAACCAGGCGGAGCCTTTGAGCGCGTTGGCGAGGCGAGGCATTGGCTGTGGCCACGACAACAGCGAGCGGCGGCAATGACGGCGCTCGGTTGGTGAGAGAGAGAGCCAGGGGAGGGGATGAGCTCGAGGAGGAGGCCTAGGGGGTTCCAGGGGTGTCGTGGCGGCCTTGGACGAGTCAGGGATGACGCAGGCAGGGTGGAGCTGGCTAGGCGCGTGCGCGCGCCCGGCGACCACGCGCTGCATCCTTCTGGCAGGAGGAGGAAGAAGACCCCCTTGCCCCTAGTGGGCTGGGCCAGGATAGGGGTTGGGCCGGGTGCTTCAGTAACAGGCCACAAAGGTGAGCTACAGGTAACTTTCTGTTCTATTTTATTTTCCTTCTGTTTTTCTTTTATTTAATCTTTTGCCACTGTTTTGAATTCAAACAAAATTCAACAATGCCAAAACATCCTCTGAGTATTTTTATGTTGCTTCATGGACTTTTCCAGAGGCACATAAATCATCACAGAGCATTTGAAAATATATCCCATATATATTTGAATATATTTTCAAATTCAAATAGAATATTGTTTTAAATGCAGAGACCAAATTATTCCTGAAAAATGTTCCAAAATTTTGGTTAGGTATATAACCCTTGCCAAAATTCTCAAAACTATTTCTATGGAAAGTTGGAATCACTGAATGCAATTTAAAGGGTTCTTGCCCTTCTTTTAAAATAATTTCTGAGGCTTTGAATATTCCTCATTTCAATTTCTTGAATTTAACATGATGCATGCTCACTGATGCAACTATTACACTCAAGTATTCTGGGGCTGTGACATCCTTTCATTCCGGGTGTCAGTGTGAGATGTCAGCGGGATTTGAAGGAGGAGCCGATTTTGATCCCAGATCCTTCCATTCGTGGATCATCTGGGGGAGAGGGAGCTGTTTGTGCTGTAATTATTAGGAAACTACCCTTTTATGGCATTTTATTCATGGTTAATTGTATCAAATTTATTTTCGAGGTTGTATGGAAGGGGACCGTGGCTTGCTATATTTGTGGGCACGGGAGAGGTTGTCTTTCTTCAGGTTCCTCACCATTGCAGAATCACTTGTTCTCTGCTCCTTCCGTTTCCTTGTGGCGGCCTAGTGAAGTGTTCCATGGCGGGTCAGGGAGAGAATGTGAGTAGTGCGGTGGGGAAGAAACTTGTGAGTGGAGTGGGTTCCAGGAGGGTGATGGACGCCATGGAGGGAGGGGGCTCGTCGCCGGCCATTGTCCAAGCTGGTTCCTATCTTTGTCGGCCTCTTGTCATTGACATGGAGGCTGCCCGCAAGGCCGTCACCGGATTCCTGGTGGTGGGGCGCCTCCTGTCCCCTTTCCAGGTCAACCCGAGGGTCATACTTGACGACCTCCGGAGCACGGCTTGGAAGAACTAGGGTGTGGTCACCATACAGGAGGTGGCCAGCGACGACGGGAGGTTCATCCTCAATTTCGCTGCTGAGAGTGACCGTCAGTTTGTGCTTAAGGTGCAGCCATGTCACTTCAAGCGGGACGGCCTCATCTTCGCCGAATTCGATGGCAAGGGCGACCCGGTGGAGGTCGACCTTGGCGTCATGACCATATGGGTCCAGGTACGTGATCTTGTTGGGGAACATAGTAATTTCAAAAAAATTCCTACGCACACGCAAGATCATGGTGATGCATAGCAACGAGAGGGGAGAGTGTTGTCTACGTACCCACACAGACCGACTGCGGAAGCATTGACACAACATAGAGGAAGTAGTCGTACGTCTTCCCGATCCGACCGATCCAAGCACCGTTACTCCGGCGCCTCCGAGTTCTTAGCACACGTACAGCTCGATGACGCTCCACGGGCTCCGATCCAGCAAAGCTTCGGGGATGAGTTCCGTCAGCACGACGGCGTGGTGACGATGATGATGTTCCGTCGACGCAGGGCTTCGCCTAAGCACTACAACGGTATGACCGAGGTGGAATATGGTGGCAGGGGGCACCGCACACGGCTAAGGGACGATCACGTGGATCAACTTGTGTGTCCTGGGGTGCCCCCCTACCCCCGTATATAAAGGAGCAAGGGGGAGGCCGGCCGGCCCTATGGGGCGCGCCAAGGGGAGGGGGAGTCCTCTCCCTAGTGGGACTAGGACTCCCCTTTCCTAATCCAATTAGGAAACCCTAAGGGGGAAGGAAAGAGAGGGAGAGGGAGAGGGAAAGAGGGGCCGCGCCCCCCTTCCCTAGTCCAATTCGGACTCCCCATGTGGGGGGGGGGGGTGCGCCACCTCCTAGGCCGCAGCCCTCTCTCTCTCTCCTAAGGCCCAATAAGGCCCATTACTTCCCCGGGAGGTTCCGGTAACCCTTCCGGTACTCCGGTTTTCTCCGAAATCACCCGGAACTCTTCCGGTGTCCGAATATAGCCGTCCAATATATCAATCTTTATGTCTCGACCATTTCGAGACTCCTCGTCATGTCCATGATCACATCCGGGACTCCGAACTAACTTCGGTACATCAAAATGCATAAACTCATAATAACTGTCATCGTAACGTTAAGCGTGCGGACCCTACGGCTCGAGAACAATGTAGACATGACTGAGACAATTCTCCGGTCAATAACCAATAGCGGGACCTGGATGCCCATATTGGCTCCTACATATTCTATGAAGATCTTTATCGGTCAGACCGCATAACAACATACGTTGTTCCCTTTGTCATCGGTATGTTACTTGCCCGAGATTCGATCGTCGGTATCCAATACCTAGTTCAATCTCGTTACCGGCAAGTCTCTTTACTCGTTCTGTAATACATCATCCCGCAACTAACTCATTAGTTGCAATGCTTGCAAGGCTTATGTGATGTGCATTACCGAGAGGGCCCAGAGATACCTCTCCGACAATCGGAGTGACAAATCCTAATCTCGAAATACGCCAACCCAACATCTACCTTTGGAGACACCTGTAGAGCTCCTTTATAATCACCCAGTTATGTTGTGAGTTTGGTAGCACACAAAGTGTTCCTCCGATAAACGGGAGTTGCATAATCTCATAGTCATAGGAACATGTATAAGTCAGGAAGAAAGCAATAGCAACATACTAAACAATCGGGTGCTAAGCTAATGGAATGGGTCATGTCAATCAGATCATTCAACTAATGATGTGACCTCGTTAATCAAATAACAACACTTTGTTCATGGTTAGGAAACATAACCATCTTTGATTAACGAGCTAGTCAAGTAGAGGCATACTAGTGACACTCAGTTTGTCTATGTATTCACACATGTATTATGTTTCCGGTTAATACAATTCTAGCATGAATAATAAACATGTATCATGATATAAGGAAATAAATAATAACTTTATTATTGCCTCTAGGGCATATTTCCTTCAGTCTCCCACTTGCACTAGAGTCAATAATCTAGATTACACAGTAATGATTCTAACACCCATGGAGCCTTGGTGCTGATCATGTTTTGCTCGTGGAAGAGGCTTAGTCAACGGGTCTGCAACATTCAAATCCGTATGTATCTTGCAAATCTCTATGTCTCCCACCTGGACTAGATCCCGGATGGAATTGAAGCGTTTCTTGATGTGCTTGGTCCTTTTGTGAAATCTGGATTCCTTTGCCAAGGCAATTGCACCAGTATTGTCACAAAAGATTTTCATTGGACCCGATGCACTAGGTATGACACCTAGATCGGATATGAACTCCTTCATCCAGACTCCTTCGTTTACTGCTTCCGAAGCAGCTATGTACTCCGCTTCACATGTAGATCCCGCTACGACGCTTTGTTTAGAACTGCACCAACTGACAGCTCCTCCGTTTAATATAAACACGTATCCGATTTCCGATTTAGAATCATCCGTAACAGTGTCAAAGCTTGCATCAACGTAACCTTTTACGGTGAGCTCTTTGTCACCTCCATATACGAGAAACATATCCTTAGTCCTTTTCAGGTATTTCAGGATGTTCTTGACCGCTGTCCAGTGATCCACTCTTGGATTACTTTGGTACCTCCCTACTAGACTTATAGCAAGGCACACATCAGGTCTGGTACATAGCATTGCATACATGATAGAGCCTATGGCTGAAGCATAGGGAACATCTTTCATTTTCTCTCTATCTTCTGTAGTGGTCGGGCATTGAGTCTGACTCAACTTCACACCTTGTAACACAGGCAAGAACCCTTTCTTTGCTTGATCCATTTTGAACTTCTTCAAAATCTTGTCAAGGTATGTGCTTTGTGAAAGTTCAATTAAGCGCCTTGATCTATCTCTATAGATCTTTATGCCTAATATGTAAGCAGCTTCTCCAAGGTCTTTCATTGAAAAACTCTTGTTCAAGTATCCCTTTATGCTATCCAGAAATTCTATATCATTTCCAATCAGTAATATGTCATCCACATATAATATCAGAAATGCTACAGAGCTCCCACTCACTTTCTTGTAAATACAGGCTTCTCCGAAAGACTGTATAAAACCAAATGCTTTGATCACACTATCAAAGCGTTTATTCCAACTCCGAGAGGCTTGCACCAGTCCATAAATGGATCGCTGGAGCTTGCACACTTTGTTAGCTCCCTTGGGATCGACAAAACCTTCCGGTTGCATCATATACAACTCTTCTTCCAGAAATCCATTCAGGAATGCAGTTTTGACATCCATCTGCCAAATTTCATAATCATAAAATGCGGCAATTGCTAACATGATTCTGACAGACTTAAGCATCGCTACGGGTGAGAAGGTCTCATCGTAGTCAACCCCTTGAACTTGTCGAAAACCTTTTGCGACAAGTCGAGCTTTGTAGACAGTAACATTACCTTCAGCGTCAGTCTTCTTCTTGAAGATCCATTTATTCTCAATTGCTTGCCGATCATCGGGCAAGTCAACCAAAGTCCACACTTTGTTCTCATACATGGATCCCATCTCAGATTTCATGGCTTCAAGCCATTTTGCGGAATCTGGGCTCACCATCGCTTCTTCATAGTTCGTAGGTTCATCATGATCTAGCAGCATGATTTCCAGAACAGGATTACCGTACCACTCTGGTGCGGATCTCGCTCTGGTTGATCTACGAGGTTCAGTAGTATCTTGTCCTGAAGTTTCATGATCATCATCATTAGCTTCCTCACTAATTGGTATAGGTGTAGCAGAAACAATTTTCTGTGATGTACTATTTTCCAATAAGGGAGTAGGTACAGTTACCTCGTCAAGTTCTACTTTTCTCCCACTCACTTCTTTCGAGAGAAACTCCTTCTCTAGAAATGATCCATTCTTAGCAACAAATATCTTGCCTTCGGATCTATGATAGAAGGTGTACCCAACAGTCTCCTTTGGGTATCCTATGAAGACACATTTCTCCGATTTGGGTTCGAGCTTATCAGGTTGAAGCTTTTTCACATAAGCATCGCAACCCCAAACTTTAAGAAACGACAACTTTGGTTTCTTGCCAAACCACAGTTCATAAGGCGTCGTCTCAACGGATTTTGATGGTGCCCTATTTAACGTGAATGCGGCCGTCTCTAAAGCATAACCCCAAAATGATAGCGGTAAATCAGTAAGAGACATCATAGATCGCACCATATCTAGTAAAGTACGATTACGACGTTCGGACACACCATTACGCTGTGGTGTTCCGGGTGGCGTGAGTTGCGAAACTATTCCACAATTTTTCAAATGTACACCAAACTCGTAACTCAAATATTCTCCTCCACGATCAGATCGTAGAAACTTTATTTTCTTGTTACGATGATTTTCAACTTCACTCTGAAATTCTTTGAACTTTTCAAATGTTTTGGACTTATGTTTCATCAAGTAGATATACCCATATCTGCTTAAGTCATCTGTGAAGGTGAGAAAATAACGATATCCGCCACGAGCCTCAATATTCATCGGACCACATACATCGGTATGTATGATTTCCAACAAATCCATTGCTCTCTCCATAGTACCGGAGAACGGTGTTTTAGTCATCTTGCCCATGAGGCACGGTTCGCAAGTTCCAAGTGATTCATAATCAAGTGGTTCCAAAAGTCCATCAGTATGGAGTTTCTTCATGCGCTTTACACTGATATGACCTAAACGACAGTGCCACAAATAAGTTGCACTTTCATTATTAACTCTGCATTTTTTGGCTTCAACATTATGAATATGTGTATCACTACTATCGAGATTCATCAAAAATAGACCACTTTTCAAAGGTGCATAACCATAAAAGATATTACTCATATAAATAGAACAACCATTATTCTCTGATTTAAAAGAATAACCGTCTCGCATCAAACAAGATCCAGATATAATGTTCATGCTCAACGCTGGCACCAAATAACAATTATTTAGGTCTAATATTAATCCCGAAGGTAGATGTAGAGGTAGCGTGCCGACCGCGATCACATTGACTTTGGAACCGTTTCCCACGTGCATCGTCACCTCGTCCTTTGCTAGTGTTCGCTTAATCCGTAGTCCCTGTTTCAAGTTGCAAATATTAGCAACAGAACCAGTATCAAATACCCAGGTGCTACTGCGAGCTCTAGTAAGGTACACATAAATAACATGTATATCACATATACCTTTGTTCACCTTGCCATCCTTCTTATCCGCCAAATACTTGGGGTAGTTCCGCTTCCAGTGACCAGTCTGCTTGCAGTAGAAGCACTCAGTTTCAGGCTTAGGTCCAGACTTGGGTTTCTTCTCCTGAGCAGCAACTTGCTTTCTGTTCTTCTTGAAGTTCCCCTTCTTCTTCCCTTTGCCCTTTTTCTTGAAACTAGTGGTCTTGTTAACCATCAACACTTGATGCTCCTTCTTGATTTCTACCTCCGCAGCTTTTAGCATTGCGAAGAGCTCGGGAATAGTCTTGTTCATCCCTTGCATATTATAGTTCATCACGAAGCTCTTGTAGCTTGGTGGCAGTGATTGGAGAATTCTGTCAATGACGCAATCATCTGGAAGATTAACTCCCATCTAAATCAAGTGATTATTATACCCAGACATTTTGAGTATATGCTCACTGACAGAACTGTTCTCCTCCATCTTGCAGCTATAGAACTTATTGGAGACTTCATATCTCTCAATTCGGGCATTTGCTTGAAATATTAACTTCAACTCCTGGAACATCTCATATGCTCCATGACGTTCAAAACGTCGTTCAAGTCCCGATTCTAAGCCGTAAAGCATGGCACACTGAACTATCGAGTAGTCATCAGCTTTGCTCTACCAGACGTTCATAACATCTGGTGTTGCTCCAGCAGCAGGCCTGGCACCCAGCGGTGCTTCCAGGACGTAATTCTTCTGAGCAGCAATGAGGATAATCCTCAAGTTACGGACTCAGTCCGTGTAATTGCTACCATCATCTTTCAACTTTGTTTTCTCAAGGAACGCATTAAAATTCAACGAAATAACAGCACGAGCCATCTATCTACAATCATAAACAAGCAAGATACTATCAGGTTCTAAGTTCATGATAAGTTTAAGTTCAATTAATCAAATTACTTAAGAACTCCTACTTAGATAGACATCCCTCTAATCCTCTAAGTGATCACGTGATCCAAATCAACTAAACCATAACCGATCATCACGTGAGATGGAGTAGTTTTCAATGGTGAACATCGTTATGTTGATCATATCTACTATATGATTCACGCTCGACCTTTCGGTCTCTATGTTCCGAGGCCATATCTGCATATGCTAGGCTCGTCAAGTTTAACCTGAGTATTCTGCGTGTGCAAAACTGGCTTGCACCCGTTGTAGATGGACGTAGAGCTTATCACACCCGATCATCACGTGGTGTCTGGGCACGACGAACATTGGCAACAGTGCATACTCAAGAGAACACTTCTTGATAAATTAGTGAGAGATCATCTTATAATGCTACCGTCAATCAAAGCAAGATAAGATGCATAAAAAGATAAACATCACATGCAATCAATATAAGTGATATGATATGGCCATCATCATCTTGTGCGTGTGATCTCCATCTCCGAAGCACCGTCATGATCACCATCGTCACCGGCGCGACACCTTGATCTCCATCGTAGCATCGTTGTCGTCTCGCCAATCTTATGCTTCCACGACTATCGCTACCGCTTAGTGATAAAGTAAAGCATTACATCGCAATTGCATTGCATACAATAAAGCGACAACCATATGGCTCCTGCCAGTTGCCGATAACTCGGTTACAAAACATGATCATCTCATACAATAAAATTTAGCATCATGCCTTGACCATATCACATCACAACATGCCCTGCAAAAACAAGTTAGACGTCCTCTACTTTGTTGTTGCAAGTTTTACGTGGCTGCTACGGGCTTAAGCAAGAACTCATCTCACCTACGCATCAAAACCACAACGATAGTTTGTCAAATAGACTCCGTTTTAACCTTCGCAAGGACCGGGCGTAGCCACACTTGGTTCAACTAAAGTTGGAGAGACAGTTGCCCGCAAGCCACCTGTGTGCAAAGCACGTCGGGGGAACCGATCTCGCGTAAGCGTACGCGTAATGTTGGTCCGGGTCGTCTCGTCCAACAATACCGCCGAACCAAAGTATGACATGCTGGTAGGCAGTATGACTTATATCGCCCACAACTCACTTGTGTTCTACTCGTGCAAATAACATCAAAACATAAAACCTAGGCTCGGATGCCACTATTGGGGAATGTAGTAATTTCAAAAAAATTCCTACGCACACGCAAGATCATGGTGATGCACAGCAACGAGAGGGGAGAGTGTTGCCTACGTACCCACGCAGACCGACTGCGGAAGCGTTGACACAACATAGAGGAAGTAGTCGCACGTCTTCCCGATCCGACCAATCCAAGCACCGTTACTCCGGCGCCTCCGAGTTCTTAGCACACGTACAGCTCGATGACGCTCCCCGGGCTCCAATCCAGCAAAGCTTCGGGGATGAGTTCCGTCAGCACGACGGCGTGGTGACGATGATGATGTTCCGCCGACGCAGGGCTTCGCCTAAGCACTACAACGGTATGACCGAGGTGGAATATGGTGGCAGGGGCACCGCACACGGCTAAGGGACGATCACGTGGATCAACTTGTGTGTCCTGGGGTGCCCCCCTGCCCCCGTATATAAAGGAGCAAGGGGGAGGCCGGCCGGCCCTATGGGGCGCGCCAAGGGGAGGGGGAGTCCTCTCCCTAGTGGGACTAGGACTCCCCTTTCCTAATCCAATTAGGAAACCCTAAGGGGGAAGGAAAGAGAGGGAGAGGGAGAGGGAAAGAGGGGCCCCGCCCCCCTTCCCTAGTCCAATTTGGACTCCCCATGTGGGGGGGCGCGCCACCTCCTAGGCCGCAGCCCTCTCTCTCCCCTAAGGCCCAATAAGGCCCATTACTTCCCCGGGGGGTTCCGGTAATCCTTCCGGTACTCCGATTTTCTCCGAAATCACCCGGAACTCTTCCGGTGTCTGAATATAGCCGTCCAATATATCAATCTTTATGTCTCGACCATTTCGAGACTCCTTGTCATGTCCATGATCACATCCGGGACTCCGAACTAACTTCGGTACATCAAAATGCATAAACTCATAATAACTGTCATCGTAACGTTAAGCGTGCGGACCCTATGGTTCGAGAACAATGTAGACATGACTGAGACAATTCTTCAGTCAATAACCAATAGCGGGACCTGGATGCCCATATTGGCTCCTACATATTCTACGAAGATCTTTATCGGTCAGACCGCATAACAACATACGTTGTTCCCTTTGTCATCGGTATGTTACTTGCCCGAGATTCGATCGTCGATATCCAATACCTAGTTCAATCTCGTTACCGGCAAGTCTCTTTACTCGTTCTGTAATACATCATCCCGCAACTAACTCATTAGTTGCAATGCTTGCAAGGCTTATGTGATGTGCATTACCGAGAGGGCCCAGAGATACCTCTCCGACAATCGGAGTGACAAATCCTAATCTCGAAATACGACAACCCAACATCTACCTTTGGAGACACCTGTAGAGCTCCTTTATAATCACCCAGTTACATTGTGACGTTTGGTAGCACACAAAGTGTTCCTCCGATAAACGGGAGTTGCATAATCTCATAATCATAGGAACATGTATAAGTCAGGAAGAAAGCAATAGCAACATACTAAACGATCGGGTGCTAAGCTAATGGAATGGGTCATGTCAATCAGATCATTCAACTAATGATGTGACCTCGTTAATCAAATAACAACACTTTGTTCATGGTTAGAAACATAACCATCTTTGATTAACGAGCTAGTCAAGTAGAGGCATACTAGTGACACTCAGTTTGTCGATGTATTCACACATGTATTATGTTTCCGGTTAATACAATTCTAGCATGAATAATAAACATTTATCATGATATAAGGAAATAAATAATAACTTTATTATTGCCTCTATGGCATATTTCCTTCAGATCTCCCGTTCGAGTTTAAGACGGAGAGCGTAGGGAGGTCTCTCGAGGATCAACTGGGAGAGGTACTGGAGGTTTCGCACAGTAACCATGTAATTGTTGAGAAATATCTACGTGTGCGGGTGAAGATATTACTGCATGAGCCTCTGAAATGCTCTGTAGAGATTACCCCTTTAGGTAGTTCAAAAATCTTTAAATGTGATGTAAAGTATGAGAAACTACCTTTGTACTGTGAGTGCTGTGGGATAGTTGGTCATACTTCAGAGAGGATTTGTAAAATTCCAAGAGAGGAGAGAGTAGTTTGTTTCCCAAGAAACCTTAGTGTCGAGCCCTACTGGAAGAGCCAAGGTGCTAGTAGGAGGGGTCTCCTCTTCAGGAACTACGTTCGCGGCGGCAACAACTCGACTACAGGCATCGTCAACAACAACATCGCCAAGGCCACATACGTCGTCAAGGTGGCCACTGCCGTGAGCGGGCTCACGGTCTCCGATAAGGGGGCCACTACTTCCGTCAAGACGAACACCGGCCAGGAGGGCCGTGTAACGCCCCGAGACCGATGTGCCAGGTGTCGTTCAGTTATTCGTTGTTGTTGTCTTGTCATTGGCTTGCGTGTTGCATTTCATCATGTCATCATGTGCATTGCATCATCATGTTTTCAAAACTTGCATCCGTCCCGGTCTCCTCGTTCCTTCCGTTGTCCGTTCTGAGCCCAGACACACTTGCACGCGCCCGCGGCATGTCCGAAATAGTATTTTATAAGTGGCCGGAAAATGTTCTCGGAATGGGATGAGAGTTGACGTGCGGTCTTATTATAGTGTAGGTAGACCGCCTGCCAAGTTTCATCGCGTTCGGAGTTCGTTTGATAGCCCAACCGTTAAACTATAGCGGCATTATAGCCGGTCTAACGTCGGACGTTTTCGGTCTCCGGAAACAGTCGCCGGGCCTCCCTCTCTTCTCTTCTCTCAGCCCGAGACCGTCTGCACAGCTCACTACCTACCGCCAGGTCCAACCTAACCTCTCTCGTCAGCCCGCCGCCCTCCTCGCGCGCGTCCGAAAGTTGTCCCGAACCCGACTCGAACAGCCGTTACCGCTATGTCCGGATCATCTCCAAACGTCTACAAAACGTCACCGTTTTCTTATTTGGACTCCCTAGTTATTTTATTCGCGACCGTCCGATTATGATCGGAGGGACCAAATACCCCTAAACCTAGTCCCCTACTATATAAACCGACCTAACCCTAAAATCTAGGGACTTTGTCCTGCCGAGCCGCCGCCACCTACCATATTTTCCTCGGGATCCAGATCCAATCCTCTTCCTCCCCGATCCAAAGCCCCTCCTCGCTTTCACCACCACACCAACCAGAGCCCCTGCTCCCTGTCTCCTTCTCCCCGCTCCCGATGGCCAACCAATGCCCGAGCCAACTGCCCATCGCCGCCGCTAGCGACCTCAACCACCACCACCGAATCAGGCCGTGCCCTGCGCCCTTCCTCCCCTGCTCTTTTCCCTTCCTTCTTTCTCTCTCTCTTATGTGCAGCTCTCCCCTTGTTCTCTTCTTCTTCACAGGGAACCGAGCTGCCATGGCCGCCGTTCGTCCTCATCGCCACCCTTCGGATCCGCGCAGGAACGGCCTCCTCGGCGACCCCCTTTCTCGCCGGAGCACCGAATCAGGAGCAGCCGTGGACGCCGTGTCGCAAGCAGCAGCAGCAGTCGAGCGCCTCGTTCCCTCTTCTGCACATGGATCCGCATCACGCCGGCTGCTCCACCTCGGGTCCCCGCCGTCCTGCTTCTTCCCGGCGAGGGCCACACCTCTGCCTCGTTCGGTTCGAGCGAACGAACAAGCAGGATGTCGTTCCGCCCTCTGCTTCACCTGGCATCGAACGAGGAGACGAGGGCCTCGCCATACCCGTTGACCGCTCGACCTCCTCTGCTTCGGCATCGATCCAGAGACGAACGCCGACCGCGCCCAGGCCCAGCTCGCGCGCGCCTCCGCGTCCAGCCCAGCTCCCTCCGTTGACCGCGCCCGCGTGGGCCGGCCCAATCGTTCTCCCCGCGGTCCAGCCTCGCTCGGCCTCCTCCCCAGCTTCCTTAGCCAGATCCGCCGGCCTCTCTCTGCAGATGGGCCAAGGCCCAGGGTGAGCCGACCCCCAGCGCCCCCTCCTCTATTTTTTTTCTCTGTTGGGCTTGCCCAGTTTCAGCCCGATCATGTTTTTTTCTCGTCCTGCGATTTTGTCTAATATTCCAGAGATTGCAGTTTTGCAGAATAACCCCCTAGCTTCATGCATTTAATAACTAATCAACGGTGCATCCTTTGTAAAAACTTTGTATATGAAACTTGCTCAGAATTTTGTGTAGATTAATAATATCCAACTTTCATCTATGTTTGAAATGTTAAAAATGTTGTTTGCATTAATTTGCTAATATGCCATGCTAAAATGCTTTATTTCATAACTAAATAACCGTAACTCCGATTTTAATAAATTATATATGTAAATGGGGTAGAAAAATGTCTAGTTTAACATGGTGCACTCATCTTGCATGTTTAACAACTCTAAAATATTGTTTAGGGCAGAACAGTACCAAATCTAAAATATGCATATGGGAGTTTCCGGAATTGTTGTTCGTTGCTTCCGGCCTCCTTTAAACTTGACTAGATAGATAGTTTTACTTTGCTTCACCCTCTTGCCATGTTAACCAACATTTAATATTGTTGAGTACATAAACGAGATCAAACTAAATAACGTGTCGTGTTGTTTCATCAATATGCAACTCGTTGCGTATTGAGCTCCACTTAATTTGTAGTGTTGTTTGTTGCACTTTGCCATGCCATGTTTCATTAAACCGGACATGCATCATACTCGATTGTGCATCATGCCATGTTGATGTGCTGGTTGTTTACTATGTTGTGTGCTTCTTTTCCGGTGATTGCTTCTTCGGGTTGGTTCCGATAACGTCGCGTTTGTGAGGATCCGTTCAACTACGTCCGTTTGTCTTCTTCATGGACTCGTTCTTCTTCCTTGCGGGATTTCAGGCAAGATGATCATACCCTCGAAGTCACTACCATCTTTGCTATGCTAGTTTGCTCGCTCTTGCTATGCCAATGCTACGATGCCTACCATTTGCTTGTCAGCCTCCTAAATTGCCATGACAAACCTCTGACCCACCATGTCCTAGCAAACCGTTGATTGGCTATGTTACCGCTTTGCTCAGCCCCTCTTATAGCGTTGTTAGTTGTAGGTGAAGATTGAAGTTTGTTCCTTGTTGGAACATGGAGATGTTGTTCCTTGTTGGAACATGTTTACTTGTTGGGATATCACAATATATCTTATTTAATTAATGCATCTATATACTTGGTAAAGGGTGGAAGGCTCGGCCTTATGCCTGGTGTTTTGTTCCACTCTTGCCGCCCTAGTTTCTGTCATATCGGTGTTATGTTCCCGGATTTTGCGTCCCTTACGCGGTTGGGCTATAATGGGAACCCCTTGACAGTTCGCCTTAAGTAAAGCTCTTCCAGCAATGCCCAACCTTGGTTTTACCATTTTCCACCTAGACTTTTCTTTCCCTTGGGTTCTGCAGACTCAAGGGTCATCTTATTTAACCCCCCCCCCCCCCGGGCCAGTTCTCCTCTGAGTGTTGGTCCGAACTGGGCAGCCTGCGGGGCCACCTCGGGGAAACTTGAGGGTTGGTTTTACTCGTAGCTGACCTATCTGAGTGTGCCCTGAGAAAGAGATATGTGCAGCTCCTATCGGGATTTGTCGGCACATTCGGGCGGTGTTGCTGGTTTAGTTTTACCCCGTCGAAATGTCTTGTTGTACCGGGATACCGAGTCTGATCGGAATGTCTCGGGTGGAGGTCTATTCCTTCGTTGACCGTGAGAGCTTGTGATGGGCTAAGTTGGGACACCCCTGCAGGGAGTTGAACTTTCGAAAGCCGTGCCTGCGGTTATGGGTAGATGGGAATTTGTTAACGTCCGGTTGTAGAAAACCCGAAGTTGACCTTAATTAAAATACATCAACCGTGTGTGTAACCGTGATGGTCTCTTTCCGGCGGAGTCCGGGAAGTGAACACGGTGTTGGAGTTATGCTTGACGTAGGTTGCTATAGGATCACTTCTTGATCATACTTTTATCGACCGTGCTTTGCCTTCTCTTCTCGCTCTCATTTGCGTATGTTATCCACCATATATGCTAGTCGCTTGCTGCAGCTCCACCTCATTACTCCATCCTTCCTATAAGCTTAAATAGTCTTGATCTCGCGGGTCGAGATTGCTGAGTCCCCGTGGCTCACAGATACTTCCAAAACCAGTTTGCAGGTGCCTATGTTACCGAACAGGTGACGCAACCAAGCTCAAGGAGGAGCTCGATGAAGATCTTGCCCTTTGTGTTGTTTCGTTCTAGTTGATCAGTAGTGGAGCCCAGTTGGGGTCGATCTGGGACCTTTGTCGCATGTGGAGTTCTTCTTTTATTATGGTTCCGTAGTCGGACCTTGATTGTATCTGTATGATGTAATGCTTTACTCATGTAATTGTGTGAAGTGGCGATTGTAAGCCAACTATGTATCTCTTTCCCTTATGTATTACATGGGTTGTGTGAAGATTACCTCACTTGCGACATTGCTTTCAATGCGGTTATGCCTCTAAGTCGTGCTTCGACACGTGGGAGATATAGCCGCATCGAGGGCGTTACAAGTTGGTAATCAGAGCCTTCCCCGACCTTAGGAGCCCCACTGCTTGATCGTTTTTAGCGGCCGAGTTGTGTCTAGAAAAATGTTTTGAGTCACTTAGGGATTACATATCGGAGAGTTAGGAATTCTTTTTACTTCCCAGTCTCCTCATCGCTCTGGTAAGGCATCCTGACGTAGAGTTTTGACTCTTCTCTTCTCAAATTTCACTAAATTTTTTTTAGGATCACGCGGGTATCTTGGAATCGTTCCGATGGTTTTATGATGAGAACATTGTCTTGGTGCCTCCTGTCAGGGGTTTAGTGGAAGTGTCCCGGGGAGTTGAGCTCTGAGGTGTTGTCGTCATAATTTTATCGTTTCAATTCTGGAATACCTGAGTTTAGTACGCCGACATCGAAAATCTCTTTTATGCAGTTGTTGGTGAGATAACCCCGATAACCCAGTACTGAGGTGAGTACGGGAGTATTGCCATGACTTGTATAACGGATGCTTTTCGAAGGTTGAGGTAGACGATTTCCGAAGGTTTCTTGGTTATGTGTTGAAGGATGGATACAGCTGGATGTAGGATTTGTTAGTTTTGGGTGAGATATTATGCTTCCCCTGTATCCCCAACACCTGATTGCATAACCGGGAAAATTTCGGGAGTTTCATAGGTGGGAAATCAAGTAGCTCTTAGGATATCTTTCCGACAGATGTATGATATGAAATTGGGGTTCGACGTCTAGTGGTCCGCCTATTCACGGTCGTTTTTACAGTGGTCTCGTTGTGTCTTAAAGAACCCTTGGCTATGCTGGTTCGGGGACACTTCGTATGTCATGTGCACTGCCTTGTACATGATGGTGCTGTACACTCAAGCCCGTGTAGGCCCCACCACGAAAACTTCGGACGAAATCTCTATCATATGTTTGTTCTGGCTTATTCTGCAAGCCAAATCCTTTGTTTTGTTTTATTTGTGGTATTCGAGTTGCTTCAAAGTCAAATGTTGAATCCATACCTTTCCTAAATGGTGTTCTCATATTGCTATGTGAATACTAATCCTTCTTGATCATCGAGATTGTCTTGCCAATCCTTTTCAACCAGTGTGTCTCTCTTCAAGTGGATCCGATCATTCTCCCCATCCGCAAGATCAATTCTAAGTTTTTCTCAATGGTGTTCATTCCAACTGCCCCAAGTTGCCTTTGTTTTTCCTGCCGTCCCACCCTTTTTGTTCAAGGACTTAGATATCTTAATCATGTATTCTTTTATTGATGGGAAGTCTCTCCATTCTTTTCCGTCAGTGTTCTTACCCGGTGGTTCTCAAGAAGATGTTCTACTAGTTCGTCATTCGCCATACCTTTCTCTTATCCGGTGGATTCAAGTCAAGTTTTGTTGATCATACCTTTTTCCTCATTTCAATGTCTTCTCATACCGCTGCACCTCATTATCATTCTACTTCTCGCTATTTGTTATTCCGGAGTGCTCAAGATATCTCGAAGATTCGTGTTTCCACTCTGCATTCGTTCAAGCTCTTTCGAGATTGGTATCTCATTCAAGTCATTTAATTCAACCGGTGCAACATCTCTTTTAAATCTTTTCAACGGTGTTCTTTTGAGTGGGCCCTAACCCACAGGTCTTTTTCCAGGATCTTACCTGACTCTTCTATTTTCCCAGAGCTATCCTAAATTCTTCTCCAAGTTTGACGTAAGATGAGCTATCATCAGTCAAATGCTTTTCTCCAAGATCTTTCAAATTCTTTTCATAGTTGGCTCAACCTCTTCGCTTTTGATTCTTCCGGTGTGCCTCAATAATTCTTGGTGGTGTTTCTCGTTGTCATTCTCATCATTTGAAGACCCAAGAAGAGTTTCTCTTTAATCTTGCTCTATTCTCTTCAAGATTCATGGTGCTGGCTTGTTGCCATCCTCTCATAATTGTTTTCGATTGTGAGAATCTTTTCACCCATCCGGAGCATTTTAGGAGTCTTTTCAGTTTCATTCTTTAAAGCCCATCATCTCAGTATTATTCATTCAAGCTTTCAGCTCTCGTTCTCCAAATCTTATCGGTGCATCATTCAAGTATTCTCTAATAAGCTCATGATGTCTTCGTTCACTTGTATCTAAATCCCCTCAAGTTATCTTCATTCGTTTTCCAATTCTTCCTGGTGAATTGTGCCTTTGCTACTTTCATTGTCAATTCTTACGGTGGTTCTTTCAAGATCTCTCTTCCTTGTTCATCATATCAATTCATTCGTTCTTTCCAAATCCTACCGGTGGTTCGTCGAAGACCTTCTCAAGTTTACGCCATATCTCTCTTAATCCTTTCTACGAGAATAAGTAGTATGCCAAATCCGTTGATTGTCATCAATTTAATTGGTGAAGGATAAGCATAACATAACTCTTATTCTTGTTCATCCAAGTGATTAATTATTTTCTTCCGGAGATTGTTCATGATGAAGTAATTCTCGGTTCTAGTGTTTCATCTATTCTTTTCCCGGAGTTCCAAGCTCTAATTATCACGGAGATCCATCTAAATCACTACAAGGTTTCACCTTGTGTTTTCAACTTCTTTTTCCTTCCATTGGATCATATTTTTGTTACCGGAGTTCTTCATGGAGGTTCTACATGATGGTTCATCAAGGATTTATTTCCTTCTTGAAGTTTTCATCGAGATTCTTTTAAGGAGCTCAAGCAGTCTTCTTCTTGTAATCCGGAGTGCAATTCTTTCGACCTTATCTTTTGAGGTGGTGTTATGTCATTTTGACAGTTTCATTCATGTTTCATGATTCACATGTTGTCAAGAATGAGATATTTAAATCCATCAATCTCTTCTTTGGAGTTATCTTGGTATAGATTTCACCTAAAGCCTTCCCTAAGGAATGTTGCTATTTTGGTGCTTATTAATGACCCAAGTTATCTCTTTTCCATCTTGATGGAACAAGCTTTCATCTCTTCGTTAATCTCAAGCAAGCAATTGTTTCCGTTAGTGGCCGGTTGTCACCTCATAATGTTGAGATGTTTCCATAAGCCCACTACAAACTTATTCTTTTCGTTGTTGGTCTTCCAACAACTCTATTCTAACCTTCGTGCAAGGATGCCTTCCAAATTCAATTGTGGTAGAAGTTGTCATTTTCTTTTCCATTCTATTATTCCAATGATCTATCTTCTATTCTTTCTTCCGGAGGCATTGTGATGTTGCTCTCGTTGACCCATCATCTCGTTTTCTCAAGATCATGTTATTTTCTTGCTTATCCATTTAACCGGAGTGTTGTGTTCTCATTCAAGTTCTTTTCATCTTATCAAGTTTTGCATCTCTTTTCAACCGGAGTGTTGTTCGAATTTGATCTTCCTTGTTCCTTGTTTATCTCATTTCAACCAGAGTGGTTCCAATTCCTTCTTGTCCATGGTACTCGTCTTTCATAGCAACTTAGTTTTACCTATTCTCTTTCTCCTCCGTTTTCCCTCCGGTGCCATTCTAGATCTCGGGACGAGATCCTCTTGTAGTGGTGGAGTGTTGTAACACCCCGAGACCGATGTGCCAGGTGTCGTTCAGTTATTCGTTGTTGTTGTCTTGTCATTGGCTTGCGTGTTGCATTTCATCATGTCATCATGTGCATTGCATCATCATGTTTTCAAAACTTGCATCCGTCCCGGTCTCCTCGTTCCTTCTGTTGTCCGTTCTGAGCCCAGACACACTTGCACGCGCCCGCGGCATGTCCGAAATAGTATTTTATAAGTGGCCGGAGAATGTTCTCGGAATGGGATGAGAGTTGACGTGCGGTCTTATTATAGTGTAGGTAGACCGCCTGCCAAGTTTCATCGCGTTCGGAGTTCGTTTGATAGCCCAACCGTTAAACTATAGCGGCATTATAGCCGGTCTAACGTCGGACGTTTTCGGTCTCCGGAAACAGTCGCCGGGCCTCCCTCTCTTCTCTTCTCTCAGCCCGAGACCGTCTGCACAGCTCACTACCTACCGCCAGGTCCAACCTAACCTCTCTCGTCAGCCCGCCGCCCTCCTCGCGCGCGTCCGAAAGTTGTCCCGGACCCGACTCGGACAGCCGTTACCGCTATGTCCGGATCATCTCCAAACGTCTACAAAACGTCACCGTTTTCTTATTTGGACTCCCTAGTTATTTTATTCGCGACCGTCCGATTACGATCGGAGGGACCAAATACCCCTAAACCTAGTCCCCTACTATATAAACCGACCTAACCCTAAAATCTAGGGACTTTGTCCTGCCGAGCCGCCGCCACCTACCATATTTTCCTCGGGATCCAGATCCAATCCTCTTCCTCCCCGATCCAAAGCCCCTCCTCGCTTTCACCACCACACCAACCAGAGCCCCTGCTCCCTGTCTCCTTCTCCCCGCTCCCGATGGCCAACCAATGCCCGAGCCAACTGCCCATCGCCGCCGCTAGCGACCTCAACCACCACCACCGAATCAGGCCGTGCCCTGCGCCCTTCCTCCCCTGCTCTTTTCCCTTCCTTCTTTCTCTCTCTCTTATGTGCAGCTCTCCCCTTGTTCTCTTCTTCTTCACAGGGAACCGAGCTGCCATGGCCGCCGTTCGTCCTCATCGCCACCCTTCGGATCCGCGCAGGAACAGCCTCCTCGGCGACCCCCTTTCTCGCCGGAGCACCGAATCAGGAGCAGCCGTGGACGCCGTGTCGCAAGCAGCAGCAGCAGTCGAGCGCCTCGTTCCCTCTTCTGCACATGGATCCGCATCACGCCGGCTGCTCCACCTCGGGTCCCCGCCGTCCTGCTTCTTCCCGGCGAGGGCCACACCTCTGCCTCGTTCGGTTCGAGCGAACGAACAAGCAGGATGCCGTTCCGCCCTCTGCTTCACCTGGCATCGAACGAGGAGACGAGGGCCTCGCCGTACCCGTTGACCGCTCGACCTCCTCTGCTTCGGCATCGATCCAGAGACGAACGCCGACCGCGCCCAGGCCCAGCTCGCGCGCGCCTCCGCGTCCAGCCCAGCTCCCTCCGTCGACCGCGCCCGAGTGGGCCGGCCCAATCGTTCTCCCCGCGGTCCAGCCTCGCTCGGCCTCCTCCCCAGCTTCCTTAGCCAGATCCGCCGGCCTCTCTCTGCAGATGGGCCAAGGCCCAGGGTGAGCCGACCCCCAGCGCCCCCTCCTCTATTTTTTTTCTCTGTTGGGCTTGCCCAGTTTCAGCCCGATCATGTTTTTTTCTCGTCCTGCGATTTTGTCTAATATTCCAGAGATTGCAGTTTTGCAGAATAACCCCCTAGCTTCATGCATTTAATAACTAATCAACGGTGCATCCTTTGTAAAAACTTTGTATATGAAACTTGCTCAGAATTTTGTGTAGATTAATAATATCCAACTTTCATCTATGTTTGAAATGTTAAAAATGTTGTTTGCATTAATTTTCTAATATGCCATGCTAAAATGCTTTATTTCATAACTAAATAACCGTAACTCCGATTTTAATAAATTATATATGTAAATGGGGTAGAAAAATGTCTAGTTTAACATGGTGCACTCATCTTGCATGTTTAACAACTCTAAAATATTGTTTAGGGCAGAACAGTACCAAATCTAAAATATGCATATGGGAGTTTCCGGAATTGTTGTTCGTTGCTTCCGGCCTCCTTTAAACTTGACTAGATAGATAGTTTTACTTTGCTTCACCCTCTTGCCATGTTAACCAACATTTAATATTGTTGAGTACATAAACGAGATCAAACTAAATAACGTGTCGTGGTGTTTCATCAATATGCAACTCGTTGCGTATTGAGCTCCACTTAATTTGTAGTGTTGTTTGTTGCACTTTGCCATGCCATGTTTCATTAAACCATACATGCATCATACTCGATTGTGCATCATGCCATGTTGATGTTCTGGTTGTTTACTATGTTGTGTGCTTCTTTTCCGGTGATTGCTTCTTCGGGTTGGTTCCGATAACGTCGCGTTTGTGAGGATCCGTTCAACTACGTCCATTTGTCTTCTTCATGGACTCGTTCTTCTTCCTTGCGGGATTTCAGGCAAGATGATCATACCCTCGAAATCACTACTATCTTTGCTATGCTAGTTTGCTCGCTCTTGCTATGCCAATGCTACGATGCCTACCATTTGCTTGTCAGCCTCCTAAATTGCCATGACAAACCTCTGACCCACCATGTCCTAGCAAACCGTTGATTGGCTATGTTACCGCTTTGCTCAGCCCCTCTTATAGCGTTGTTAGTTGCAGGTGAAGATTGAAGTTTGTTCCTTGTTGGAACATGGAGATGTTGTTCCTTGTTGGAACATGTTTACTTGTTGGGATATCACAATATATCTTATTTAATTAATGCATCTATATACTTGGTAAAGGGTGGAAGGCTCGGCCTTATGCCTGGTGTTTTGTTCCACTCTTGCCGCCCTAGTTTCCGTCATATCGGTGTTATGTTCCCGGATTTTGCGTCCCTTACGCGGTTGGGCTATAATGGGAACCCCTTGACAGTTCGCCTTAAGTAAAGCTCTTCCAGCAATGCCCAACCTTGGTTTTACCATTTGCCACCTAGCCTTTTCTTTCCCTTGGGTTCTGCAGACTCAAGGGTCATCTTATTTAACCCCCCCCCCCGGGCCAGTGCTCCTCTGAGTGTTGGTCCGAACTGGGCAGCCTGCGGGGCCACCTCGGGGAAACTTGAGGGTTGGTTTTACTCGTAGCTTGACCTATCTGAGTGTGCCCTGAGAAAGAGATATGTGCAGCTCCTATCGGGATTTGTCGGCACATTCGGGCGGTGTTGCTGGTTTAGTTTTACCCTGTCGAAATGTCTTGTTGTACCGGGATACCGAGTCTGATCGGAATGTCTCGGGTGGAGGTCTATTCCTTCGTTGACCGTGAGAGCTTGTGATGGGCTAAGTTGGGACACCCCTGCAGGGAGTTGAACTTTCAAAAGCCATGCCCGCGGTTATGGGCAGATGGGAATTTGTTAACGTCCGGTTGTAGAAAACCCGAAGTTGACCTTAATTAAAATACATCAACCGTGTGTGTAACCGTGATGGTCTCTTTCCGGCGGAGTCCGGGAAGTGAACACGGTGTTGGAGTTATGCTTGACGTAGGTTGCTATAGGATCACTTCTTGATCATACTTTTATCGACCGTGCTTTGCCTTCTCTTCTCGCTCTCATTTGCGTATGTTATCCACCATATATGCTAGTCGCTTGCTGTAGCTCCACCTCATTACTCCATCCTTCCTATAAGCTTAAATAGTCTTGATCTCGCGGGTCGAGATTGCTGAGTCCCCGTGGCTCACAGATACTTCCAAAACCAGTTTGCAGGTGCCTATGTTACCGAACAGGTGACGCAACCAAGCTCAAGGAGGAGCTCGATGAAGATCTTGCCCTTTGTGTTGTTTCGTTCTAGTTGATCAGTAGTGGAGCCCAGTTGGGGTCGATCTGGGACCTTTGTCGCATGTGGAGTTCTTCTTTTATTATGGTTCCGTAGTCGGACCTTGATTGTATCTGTATGATGTAATGCTTTACTCATGTAATTGTGTGAAGTGGCGATTGTAAGCCAACTATGTATCTCTTTCCCTTATGTATTACATGGGTTGTGTGAAGATTACCTCACTTGCGACATTGCTTTCAATGCGGTTATGCCTCTAAGTCGTGCTTCGACACGTGGGAGATATAGCCGCATCGAGGGCGTTACAGGCCGGACTCAAGGGACTGTGGCGCCTACCCCGGCGGGTGCGCCGCTTGGTCAGGAGGACCAGACGAGCACGCTAGCTGATCCTAGCGGACGGGGCCAGGAGGTCCAGGGCCGCATGACCATGCTGGACTCGCGCCAGAATGCGGAGGTTGACCAAAGTCAACTTTGTTATGATCCTGAACATGCCCAAAGCACACATGCAGGTAACTTGGCCATGAGTGCTCACGCATAGGTGAAGCCCAGAATAACTCAACCGCATGGAGTTGATGCTGGCGAACTTCTTTTTCAGCCAGGGGTGTTGGAGGCGCTGTCTAGCGCTGTTGCAGCGAGAATCGCTACAGCCGGGGGTGATACAGATAATAATGTTCTACCCTTTAAATTCAATGCAGCAAAAAATCCTATGCGAGGCAATTCAAAAAAGAAAGAAAAAAGAAAGGGGGCCCAAACAGAGCTGAGGATGCTCGCAAGCAAGTGCTAGGGGGGAAAGGGGGCATTCTTTTGGGGCTTGTCCAACGGGCAGTGACTTAGAGTTTTATTTTGAGAAAGAGATGGATAGTTATGAGTGCATCTTATATGGTGATGTAAACGTCTCATCCAAACGGGTGTGCACGAGTAGAGTTGTAGCTGTCGAGGATGAGGAGGGTGGGGTTACGCATGTTGCAAAGGAGACTGATGAGAAGGAGGAAGAGTACGCGCCGCGAGGTGGGGAATCAGTTGGCGAAGAGAAAGATGGGATTGGCACATCGGCGGCCTCCGAGGAGGAGGACCGTCGGGCCAAATGAAAATCCTAGGCTGGAACTGCCGTGGTATGCTCTCCAACACGGCAGTTCGTGAGCTTCTGGATCTACAGAAGCATACAAGGGCAGATTTAATTTTCCTTTCTGAATCCCATTTGAATAATTGTAAAGCCGATGAGCTTCGTCGCGTATTAGGTTTTGATTCTATGTTTGTAGTGGAAAGTGATGGTAAGGCCGGTGGCCTCGCTTTGTTTTATCATGAGTCCAATAAAATTGAGTTGAACTATGTTTCGCCCCATTTTATTGATATTGTTTTTATGTATGACAATGTGGTTCAGTGGCGGTTCATGGGCTTTTATGGTCACCCAGAATGGAATGAACGCCATCTATCTTGGGATGACATTTGTAATCTACATAGTAAGAGCAACCATCGTTGGGTGGTTTTGGGGGATTTTAATGAAATTTTATACCCCTCGGAAAAAGAGGGTGGTGTAGCTAGAGCACTTGGTATGATGAGAGAGTTCCGTGAATGCCTAACGGATTGTGGGCTGGATGATCTAGGCTATTTTGGGGACATGTTCACTTGGAGGAGAGGAGAAATACGGGAGCGCTTTGATCGTGCAGTCTGTAACTTAGCATGGGCAAACAAATTTCCACGAGCGGCAATTATCAGTGAAGAACATGTTCATTCTGACCATCGAACAATCGTACTGGATATGGAGTATTGGGATGAAAAAATCTTTAAAAGACAAGAAGGGCGTGTTAAACAATTTGAGGCGAGATGGTTGAAGGAAGAGACGGTCACTGAAATCGTTAAGGCATCTTGGGAGAAAGCAAAGCTAGCAGGTATTGGACCCTCACTTGCTGACCGTACGAGAGCAGTGCATGCCGATCTACATACTTGGGACCAGGAAACGCTAAAGGGACCAAAGGTGAGAATTAGAAAATTAAAAAAAGAGTTGGAGAAACTAAGGCGTGGCCCATTGAATACGGAATCTCGATGCCGTCAGAAGGAAATTATAATGGTAATTGAAAATATTTTGGAGCAAGAGGAAATATTTTGGTTACAGAGAGGACGGGCAAATTGGTTGATGCATGGGGATCGTAATACGTCGTTCTTTCATAATGTTGCCACAGCCAGGAAAAAAAGAAATAATATAAAGAAACTATTAGACGAGTCTGGAAACTGGTTAACAGATAAGGAATTGATGAATCACATTACTGGATATTTTACAAAGCTTTTTACATCGGAAGTTCCACACCCGAATCAAGATGTTTTATCACTTGTTCAAAGGAGAGTGTCAAACGAAATGAATGATGTTCTACTTGCCCCTTATACTGCGGAAGATGTTCGCAAGGCTTTATTTGATATTGGGGACTTGAAAGCTCCAGGGCCAGATGGACTCCATGCTATCTTCTATAAAAGGTTTTGGCCCATGCTGGGGGAAGACTTAACTGAGGAGGTCCTGACAGCAATCAACACATGCACTATACCAGAGGGTTGGAATGATATGGCGATTGTGATGATTCCTAAAATTAATACACCAGAGAAGGTAACTCAATTTAGGCCGATCAGCTTATGTAATGTGCTATATAAAATAATTGCAAAAATGGTGGCTTCTTGATTGAAGGTTTTTTTACCAGAAATTATTAGCCCAACACAGAGTGCATTTGTACCGGGTAGATTGATAATGGATAATATTTTAGTGGCCTATGAGTGTTTACACACAATAAAGAACAAAAGAGAGGGTAGAGAGGGCTTGTGTGCTATAAAACTTGATATGCATAAAGCCTACGATAGAGTTGAGTGGACTTTTTTTAAGGAGATTATGTTGAAACTGGGCTTTCGTCGTGAGTGGGTTAACTTGATTATGCAATGTGTCTCAACCGTAGAATACAAAGTAAGGATCAATGAAGAGGAAAGTGAGAGATTTAAGCCTACGAGAGGGTTGAGACAGGGGATCCGCTATCACCATACCTTTTTTGTTGTGCACAGAAGGATTGAATGCCTTGCTTGTGCATCCTGAGGAGAATGGAAACATATCAGGAGTAAAAGTCTGTAGAGACGCCCCACCGGTCACAAATCTTCTCTTTGCGAATGACTCATTGATCTTAATGAAAGCCAACCAACGTAATGCGGAAAACCTGAAATCAGTACTAGATTTATATTGTGCGGCGTTAGGACAACTGGTAAGTGTTGAAAAATCCAGTATTTTCTTCAACCCTAATACAAAGGTAGAGATCAAAGAACAATTGTGTACAACGCTAAATATAATGACGGAGGCCCTCACTGATAAATATATGGGCTTACCAGCAAATGTGGGTGTTGATAAAACAGACTGCTTTAGTTTTCTGATTGAACGTATTGTTAAGAGAATTAGTGGTTGGAAGGAAAAATTACTATCTGCCAGAGGGAAGGAGATCCTATTAAAGGCGGTGATCCAAGCCATACCTACCTATGTATTGTCGGTCTTTAAAATTCCTAAAAAAATTGTAAAGGAATCATTGACGCGATGGCGCATTTCTGGTGGGGAGACGAGGAGAACCAGAAGAGAATGCATTGGATGGCCTGGTGGAAAATGTGTGTACCAAAAAACCAAGGAGGAATGGGATTCCGTGATATCCACTGTTTCAACCTGGCTCTGCTTGCAAAACAGGCATGGCGTCTCCTTGATAATCCTGACTCCTTGTGTGCTACTATTCTAAGGGCAAAGTACTATCCTAATGGTGATTTGCTGAACTCCAAGCCAAAACATGGTGCTTCCTTCACCTGGCAAAGCATTATGGCAGGCATCACTACTCTCAAGCGAGGTTATATTTGGCGAGTGGGGGATAGACATAACATCAATATTTGGGAAGATGCCTGGATCCCAAATTGTGCCACTAGGAAGATTGTGACTCCTAGGAGGGGGCATTTATTCTCAAAAGTTGTAGATTTGATTGACCCGGTCTCCAATGATTGGGATGAGGACCTGATTAGACAAACTATGTGGACCATTGACGCACAACGGATTCTTTCAATCCCAATTTCGCAACATAATATGACAGATTTTATTGCCTGGAGTTATACAAAAAATGGTCTGTTTTCGGTACGGTCTGCCTACTCTGTGGAGTGGAACTATTAGTATGGGAGCAAACTAAAATATTCCAACGGGATGGGACGGAGCACACGTAACCCTATATGGTGTCAGATATGGAAGTTATCTTGTCCGGCTAAAGTCAAAATATTTTTATGGCGGACACTACATGGTACTCTTCCATGTCGGGCAACACTCACTAATAGACACATGAAGGTCTCGCCCTTGTGTCCTACATGCTCCCAGGGTGTAGAATATACAAAGCACTTGCTTTTCCTATGTAGAAAAGCGAAGGAGGTTTGGAAAAGGCTAGGGTTGGATATGATTATTGAGAGAGCTTGTGAGATTGATTGTGCTGGGGAGGCAATACTGGAATACTTATTACTCCTTCCAGATCAAGATCTGCGCATTATGGGATACGAAAATGTTCGAGAAATGATAGCTATCTCTGCTTGGTATCTATGGTAGGAAAGAAGGAAATTAGTGCATAAGGAATTCACTCAAAATGCGACCCAGATCTCAATGGGGACCATAGCTCTTGCATATAATTTTGTAAATGCTTCATCTTCAAATGCGTCCATAAAAAAGGGGGGTTGGCAATGTCCTCCTAGGGGCTTTGTGAAACTCAATGTTGACGCCTCTTTTGACCATGACTTGCTGGAGGGTATGATGGGGCAGTATTGAGAGACGACAAAGGTAGGTTTATTGCAGGAGGGAATGAAAAAATAGACTATTGTACGGACGTTCTCATGGCGGAGGCCTTAGCTCTCAAATTTGGCCTAAATTTAACGCAAAGGGCGGGATGTAATCGCCTAATCATCAACTCTGGCAATCTGGAGGTGGTTAAGACAATGCAAGACGGAGGACAGTCAGCGGGAGCGGCGGCGGTAATTTTCGATGACTGCTATCACTATGCTTGTGATTTTATCATGATTAAATTTGAACATTGTAATAGAGAGGCAAATAAAGTAGCACATGAACTTGCTAGATTAGTTAGATTTTTTTTCGACTTCGGTTTGGTTTGAGGAGCCTATTAGTGAAATTGTAACACTTCTCACAAACGATGTATTGGTTATTGCTAATGAATAAAATTTCGTTTTTTTTCAAAAAAAAAAACGATGCCTGGAGCTAGCTTGCTGGGTTGGATGACCTATTCATGTCCTCATTGGGCCGGAAGATTGTGTGTTCTGCAGAAGTGCAGAGCCATAAATATGCATGTAATCGTTTTTCTTTTCGAAAGATGCATGCAATTTGTTGGAAAATCGTTTTGACATCTGAAGTTGGAAAATCGTTTCTTTCGTTAGTCAGATACACGAATTACTGTGGAACGGAGAAGGGCAGAGACTTCACACTTCTGTTCCGCTGACCCGGTTTTATAGCACCGTAAAAGATTGAAATGGGAGTAGAACACATAAGTAAACAAATTCATTTCGTCGATGTACTCGACGGTAGCTGCACACTCAAGAACCGAACACATGAAGTGCGCAGTCTTCACATGAACACCTTAGCGAACCAGGTTCGGTAAAGTCTCCACAGCTGAAGATTGATTGAGCACACGCACAACTTCAGTGAAAGGCGCTCAATTTTCTGTCAGGAAAAGTGAACCCGGGATTTTGGAACTTATTTTTTTGTGGGGATTGTTTTGGGGGAATTTGTTTGAGTACATGGCCTACCTAAAACAAATTTGTTTCTGACGGGCCATGTGAGGTAGAACCGTAGAATATGTATTAGCAGAATCAATAACTGATGTAAAAATAATTCAGAACCAAATCCTTTGCGCCTCCATCCAAGAATCTTCATAAAACAAATGGAGTTAAATACGACCATGCCACTTTATTAAATAACTGATGGTCGTCATTTCTCACTTTTCTATATTTCAAGGATTTCATCAGTGCACACCACCACAGTGAGATGCTTAAGCTTCAGTGATTCTTGAGTGGGAAAAATGATTATTAGTTACAAATATTTTTGCACATTTAGATAAACTAGATAAATACATTTAATATTTATAATGATGTGATAATATAATTAATGCCATCTTGTGAATCGTCGCATCGTGTCACCACACACCTTGCCTAGAAGTGCCATGTTTTAATAAAAGTGAATTCCACTTTTTACTCTGTAGTTCTGCATTTGTGACACATATTACCCTATTTAGTGCAACTTCTACCAAATATTTCATTTAGAAGATTTTGAACACAGTTTTACCCCAGTTTAGCACTTTGCTTGTTTCTCTTAGATAGTACCGGCATGTTACGCCGACGTGGCACGGTAAAATGCGTAAAGATCTGAGGGCATAATCGATATTCATGTTCAGATTTCTCTTACCCATATGTTCAAATCCTCCTCCTCATGTTGATATTTTTAAACTCTGGTCAACACCTTACACCTTGCCCAATAGACACGCATAAAAAAACAAGGTTTCAAAGCTTTTAAAAGGGTTAATCTTGACGATTTTTCATTCGACAGGGTAATTAGTGTCAAAAATGCATAACTAAGGAGTAAAAAGTGGAATTCACTCTTTTAATAAAGCACAATCTTTGTGTGTGCACCCACCTTCACTTCTTATATTTGTGTCGACAACAAGCAGGTAGGGGATGTACTTACAGCAGTAATGCGCGATGATATTCCTCAGCTCACTTGGACACTCAGCGCATATATAGCGACATGTGCCTAACTCACTATGATCGTGTGATTCATCATCCTGCCTTAAAAACATGAGACCCATTTATACCTGGATATATGAGAATCAGTAGCTAATGTGTAATACTCCCTCTCAAGTCTCAACCTTAGTATAACTTTGTACTAAAATTCGTATAAAATGAAGATATTTATTTTGACACGGAAGAAGCACATGATTTGTCACGTATGAAAGCGTACACCGGTACACGAGGAGTAATATGTCAGGTTAAGTGGCGATTGCTAGCCCACGTGATTAAGCATAGTAGCCACGTACACCGGGATAAATGCCCACGCCTATCTAGCTCTATAAAAGCTAGTGCTAGCTCCGGTAGACCTCTACACGAAAACAACCCACATCAGGCATAAGCAGTGAGTGAGTGCAGCGACCTTCGATCAGCTATATCCTGCATCGATCTGGTCATGGCTGTAGCAATGCTCCCGAGGCTCGTTGCTGTGGCGGCGCTCGTCGCGCTGATATGTGCTGTTGCTGTGGGCCAGGTACCCGCACCTGCCGTCGGCGGTGCGCCAGTGTGCGACTTGGTCGATCAGGACGTCGTGAATGCGTGCTTCAAGAGCTTTGGAGAAGGTATGAAAAATGCCATTGCAGACAGGCGTTTTTCGGGGGGTAAGGTCATGAAGGTTGGAGTGGACTGCTGCATAGCCTTTGGAGGCCACTCGTGCCTCTGCAAGATGAAGATGGCGTGGAAGGCTCAGGGCAAAAGTGCCCAGAATAATGTGCAATGCGTCAGGGAAAAGGCATGTTAGTGACTAGTGAGCGTGTCATGCATGCAAGACCTCTAGTTCGTTGGATATGTGTGTTTCTTGCATGTTGGTTTCAAGCGGTCGATGTCCACCCGCTCCTTGTTTGCTTTTATTTTCTTGTGTGTGTCATGTGAGTTTGTTCTGTTTTTCTACGTATGTGAGCGTTGATCGGTCACTTGTGTCTTTTTAGTTTGTACCAATCAAAAATAATTGTGGGTGGAATTTCTTGTTTCATCCTGTTTTGTTTGTATATTATTAACAAAAGGCCCGTGCGTTGCAACGGGAAAAAAAAAACATTGTATGTCCAGATAGCTCAATAAGCATGTCTCAAGACCATTCATAGGTCCATGTCCTCTATTTGAACACTATGGCTCATTAGTGTCGCCACTTTTCATCCTCTTTCCATTCTTGTTTGGTGAGATCATGAGCGATGCACAAAAATCCTCTATCATAGGTTAATATAATAGGAAGACCATTAGTATTGCATAATGATCCTCTATCATGGGGTAATATAATAGGAAGATTATGAGTGTGACACAAAGATCTTCTACTCTAGGTTAATATAATAGGAAAAAATGAGAACATTTTGTGAGCCAAATACTCCAAGTCCGACTCCTCCTTCGTCGGTGACGCGCATCAGTTGGTCGAGTGAGCGGGGTCATGCACAATGATAGATAGATTTTTTGGAAAAATATTTGAGCCATTTATGGTTTGGCCCCCGAGTCCATTAGCGACAAAAAAGTGTCATGTTTTTTGGCAAAAAACGTCATGAGCTGATCGAGGCTGGAGTCTTTGGACATTAGCAAGGCCAGCGTCATGCTTTCTTTCGTTTTGTATTTGACACGATGTCGTCCAGCTGCCGAGGATAATGTTTCAACAAGACTGCATGGCAGTACCTTTGTTTTCGCTACACATCAGCTGCTTCCATGCGCCCCCTATATAAGCCTCATTGTAGGCGTCTCAAGTCATTGTTGTGCATCTTGTATGTGCAGCATATCGCAATCTTATTTCCATAGCTCACTGTTTGTTTCCAATGGAGGCTGGTTGATGTTACAGAGAATTATGGAACGTATATAAACTGATGAGTGCGTATTTATCATAGCGATGTGGAACTATTTAAAAAAAAAACATCCAAGTATCATCACGGCTGTACGATAGCCTAATTTTGTTGCAGCCTGAGTTGTAGTCCCACCGACGTCTCCTTTTTTTCTTTAGCACAGCTCATTATTTTTTGCTTTCTTTGGAAATCAAAACCTGGCACCAGCCCATAACGTGCGCAGCTATTGAACTAAACCTCATTTAACAAAGGAACTACTTTTAAACAAATAACTGAGCTAGCCCAGTTGGTCGTGTCACATAGTGCTTGATGTGTGGGCAAAAAAAATCAAAACTCAATAAATGATAATATAGGTGAACGGATTAAAAAAATAAGAGAAACGCATCTTGCTTTAGTAGTAGGTATTAACATTAGAGTGTTCTTTTACATGAACAACTGGACAACTTTTTTCCTTGTTAGGCTCGGACGATTTGATTGCCCATGAGCACACAGGGGTCGCTCATCCAGACCCTGCTCTTGATTAGACTTTATGAATATTTAAATTGCATGAATTTTTTTAGCGTTTTATGAACATTTTTTATAATCATGTGAACATTTCCAATAGTTATGAACATTTTATTCAGTGGCACAACTACTTTTTTAATAAGGTATGATCTTTTATAAAAATTGCGCAAACAAATAATTACATTTCATGAACATTTTTAAAAACAATTCATGAACATATTTTTAAACATGTGAACAGTTTTTCAATGTCATAACATTTTGTAAACGTGTGAACATTTTTTAAGTTATGTGAATATTTTAAAAAATATTTTTTAGATGTCCTGAACATTGATTAAAAATTGCGCAAACAAATATTTACATTGCATGCACATTTTAAAAACATATCTTAACTGGTTTTTGAAACGTGTGGACATTTTGTTAAATGAAATGAACTTTTTGTAAATGTTATGAATATTTTTATAAATTTGCAAAAAAAAAGGTAGTCCGTGAAAACATTGTGAACAATTTTGTTAATACATATTGGCTATTTTTAGTGAAGCATTTTTATAATAGTTCAAGAAATAGCAAAAAAAGAAGGAAAAATGTGCGTGAAAACAAAGTGTAAGACAAGAAAAGTAATAAAAAGAGTCAATTACATTGGTGGTGCTAGAACTTGGCGTGATTGGTCACTTTAGTGCTAGAACTTGTGGTGTACATCGAAGTGGTGCAAAAACTTGGCTCGGACGTGCAAATACGATGTTACTCGTGTTTGTATACGCCAGCGACGATGATGAGGCATGCCAGCCTGGCGTAGGGCCCGCTGTCCGTGAGGACAGGGCGGGTGGCGCGTTCCTTTTGCAAAAAAAGAAAACCTTGGATTTTTTTTCTCACGTAAAAGCCACTTTCACGTGTATAGTAATTTGCATGTATGACATCTGGTGGGTCCAACGTGTCAGCAAAATATCACAAATATATAATAGAATGAAAAATAGGCCATAGTGAATCCGAACTAGTGTTCTCGGTCTAACAGGCGTCCGCGGCTAGCCAACATACAAAGATATCATTTGATGTTTTTTAGAGGGAAAGGGCCTACGCCCCAGTTCCATTTTCATAGAAAACGAAACCAACAGTATCAGTTATTACAGCACTCGAGGGTGGATAAAGGTATCAACCCCGGCACAATCCTAAAGGAAAGACACAAATAAAAAACAACTAAACCCAACAGACCATACACAGGGGCCTGTTCTTACCCTACGACAGACACATACGTGTGCCACAACCTGGGAAACTCAACAAAAACAACCTACACTAGCAGCTCCAGCGCCAAGTCGTCTTCCTTTCCACCTCTGCGTGCTAGCCTTGTCCTGTACTTAGCCCACAGCTCCTGTTTTATCAGCCTGGCCCTGGTCAGAGTAACGGCGGAGGATTTCTTGCAGCATTCCATAAGGATGTCATGCTCGTCACCAATTGCTCTCTTGCGCTTCCCACACACAGGATCTGCCACTGATGACAAAAGGTCGCAATCTTCCTCAGGATAACCTGTAGACCAAGCCAAGATTTACCATTAAAACACATATCGTTTCTGCACTTCCAGATAGCCCCGAGAGTGGCAGCATTGATCAGATTATTGGTCTGGTTACGATCCTCATGAGCCCACATAGTAGCAACTGCCTCATATGCGGCTTTCCCATTCCTATCAGTTAAACTGTAAATAATCTTCCAAATCTCCTGGACCACCACACACTCAAAAAATTCATGGTTAATGGACTCCATATCACAGCAAAACAAATAGGATTTGTCTTCAACATTTTGTCTTTCACTCAAATTATCTCTAGTGAGCAGTTTGTTGTGAGAAATCAGCCATAGGCAAATATGGATCCTAGGAGGGACATGTACCTTCCACATATCAGGGATGTGAACAGGCACAATCCCTCCAAAGTTAACAAAAGTATACATGGATCTAACAGAATAAGCACCATTAGATTCAAATTTCCACACCATAGCATCTTCCTCATCAGAGAAACAAATAGATTGAGCTATGCTAATAAGATCATACCACATGAGACCCAACCTATGATCTACGCATCTCCTGAAGGTTATATATCTTCAAATTATTCCCATCCCAAACATCAGCAATAGTGATGTTATGTTCATTGGCAATACAATAAAGCTCCCAAAACTGGATGGCAAGGCTAGAGTTACCAAACCATTGGTCTTCCTAGAATTTGATCTTCACACCATTACCCACATTCCAGGAATAGCCTACCTTGGCAACTTTAGCAGCCCATAGGACTCCTTTCCAAAAAGGAGAGGAGTTAACCCCAGGACAAGAGAAAATGTTGGGGGCTTTGGTACTATATTTATTATCTACAATCTGCTTCCAAATCTTGCAATCTCCCAATTGGTATTTATACAACCAGGAAGCCAGAAGGCTAAGATTCATATCAACAAGATTAGTTATACCCAACCCACCAAACTCTTTTTTCTGGGCAACCAAACCCCAATTGTCAAGGTGATATTTATGATGTCCCTCATAGTTGTCCCAGAAATAATGAGCCATCTGTGAGTTAATCAAATTGACAGCCCACTTGGGGAATTTGATCATACTCATCAAGTAAGAAGGGATGCTAGCTAAACAATACTGAACTAGGACTAGCTTCTTGTCATACCCTAACAGTCTACCTCTCCATCCAGTAGCTCTCTTGAGGACTTTATTATCAACCAAAGGTTGCAGATCCTCCCATCTAATTTTGGAATGGTGAAGAGGGAAACCAAGATATTTTATAGGGAAAGAGACAAGGCCACAAGATAAGGCCTGTGCCACACAGTTGGCCTCATCCTCCCCAACATTAATAGGGACAAGATCACACTTATGAAAGTTGATTCTCATCCCTGACATCTGCTCAAAGCAGGAGAGGATCCATTTCATATTTTTAGCATTATCTACCTTGTTACCAGGAAAAGCAAAGTGTCATCTGCATATTGCAGACTAACAACCCCTTGAGGGAAGACCTCAGTCATCATCCCCGATATCAACCCAGCTTTGGCTGCTTTAATAAGCATTTTACTGAACACATCAGCAACCAAATTAAACAACAGGGAGAGGCAGGGTCACCTTGCCTAACCCCTTTAGAGGTCTCAAAGAACTCACTACTACAATCATTAATCCTAACCCCTACGTATCCCCTATATAGGAGGGATTCAACCTTCTTCATCCACTTTTGGCTAAAGACCCTATGATACAACATCCTAATAAGGAATTCTTTACTCACTTTATCATAAGCTTTCTCATAGTCTAGCTTAAAGACAAATCCTTCCTTCTTATTAACCACAACATCATGAATAATTTCATGAGCAGACACCACACTCTCAATAATAAATCTACCTTTAATAAAAGCAGTTTGGTTGAGAAATATGCGCTTGTCACAAACATCCCCCAACTGATTAGTAACACATTTAGCAAAAAAAAATATAACTACAATTGGTAAGGGCTATAGGCCTAAATTTCTGAATAATGTTAGCATCATTCTCTTTAGGGATAAGGGTCAAAAGGGAGAAATTCAGCCTATACAGGTCTAGCTCATTCTTATTCCAAGCATCAACCATCAGCATGAAATCCTCTTTGATGACCTCCCAAAAATGCTGATAAAAGAGAAAGGGAAAACCATCAGGGCCTAGTGCACCTTCAGCATAAGAGCCAAATACAGCAGCTCTCACATCCTCCTCAGTAATATCAGCATCTAATTTCTGATTATGACTAGGAGACACTACTTCTGACTCCTCCCAGAAGTTATCCTTCAGAAAAATATCTAAACTAGGCTCCCTACAGAACAGCTTCTTGTAGTAATCTACTGCAATATTAAGGATCTCTTTAGTATCGTCAACAGGGCCATCCTCTCCTATCAATACAGGAATCTTCCTTTTCCTCCTTCTTTGATTAGCCAAAGCTTGGAAATAAGCATGGATACTAAACCTATCCATTGTTTGGCTAAATAACGTAAACTAAAAATGGGGAAAAATAATACAACCTTGGGGATTTTGAACATGTGATATTATAGATAAGAGCCGGTCGGCGCACCAACACAAACAATGGAATATTGATGACAAAAGAGGGTTGTGAATCATTATGTCTACAACAGAACGCCTGCTGGGCTAAAACAGACTAAAGTTAGTGCGGCCCATTTAAAACATGTTATTTTTTCTTCTTTTTTCTCAAAATTTGTAAAAAAAATCTAAATTATAATTATATATATAATTTGAGTATGTATTAGTTTGAGAATCTGTAGTTCGATTGCACAGTAGGCTCGTATTGTTTTCCAAACATATATCTATATTTATTAAAAATACATACATATTTTTAGATAACAAACAAACTTTACCGAAATGCATAAACAATTTTAAAACAACATAAAAAATTTAAAGCATGATAACTTTTATATAAAACATGATTTTTTGTTTAAAATATGTATTTTTTTAAAATTATATGATAGTTTGCTCAAAAAAGTATTTTATAAAATTACTTTAGTACTTTATTTATTATGCAAACACTTTTTAAAATTTTAAAAATAATTCATAATTAATTTTATGATTTTCTTAAGTTAATAGGTGAGCATTTGTTTTGTCTAATTTCTGTTATTTATATGTATGATATTTATTTATTACGCCCTTTGATGAATAATAAGTGTTGCAGCTTTGAAATAAGGTTGAACTAATCTTAATTCAAAACCGCGAAAATTATTTTAGATCGGAGGGAGAATTCTTTTTTTTTACAAATTTCGAAACTGAAAAAAAAAACTAACATAAATTGCAGCCCACGATCACATCCTGATATAGACGTATAAATTGTAAAGACATGAGACTCCATGGTCGTAAACTTTTTCTAGATTAAATTCCTAGTTTACGTTACTTAGCTCTTCTTGTTAGTCTACTTACATTATATATTTAGGTAAAAGATATAAAGTTTCCGTATGCTTGCCTGTCGGGAAGTGAATTCTTTGTTGGTGGCTAGCTGTGCGCGCTGTTTCAACCGAGATCACCTGTTCGAATCCCAAGCTATGTTATTTTTCATTCTATAATAAAATTTGTGATGTTTGCCGGACAGGTGGGACCCCATACGATGGCACACATATAAATTACTATACATCTGATAAAAACGGAAAAAAATCGGTGGAGACCGGCTCCAAACCTCCTCCTGTGCAACCCCGCCTTCGATTCGCGCCACGTGGACAAGCTCTGCATCGAACGGATCGTCTCCTCCGCATCAGTTCCCAAGCGTTGCTCGGCTCCAGGCTCGGCTCGGCTCCTACCTTTCCAGAGTATCGCATGGATCCCGGGCGTTGGGGACTCGATCCCGACTGCCGCGACCGGTTCACGAGCGCGCGCGCCGCCGCTGCGGATTCGCCTCCTCCGTCGCCTGAGTTCGCCTCCGCCGTCGCCTGCAATCGCCTCCAGCAACGCCCTCCGTTTCCGAATCTCCCGCCGGCAAGGATAGTTTCCCCACCCAGCTCTCCACCTCTCGTACTGAAGTGCTTGCTGTGTCCTGTGTATATATGCCGCTGTTGTTGCTCTTGCTGGCTTGCCTAGTACTCCATTACCACTGGTGGAAAAAAGGCCTTTGGTCGCGGTTCGCAACTGCCATTAGTCGCGGTTGCGCAACCGCGACCAAATAAGCGCGACTAAAGCCCCCCACCTTTAGTCGCGGCTCCTTAAGAACCGCGACTAAAGGCCCGTCCACGTGGGCGCCAGGCGGCCGTCGGGGCGGAGGACCTTTAGTCGCGGTTCTTCTGGCCAACCGCGACTAAAGGCCGCCACAGGTTTAGGGTTTTAGCCCCCCCTAAACCCGTTTTCTGTTTAATTTGTATTGTTTTATTTCTTTTGTGCTTTATTTTAATTTTGAAGGAGTTTCATATATTCTACGGTACTACATACATGCATATGAATGTACAATTTCAAATAAATTTGAAATTAGAACCAAAAAGAATTCAAGAGGAATATACAATATATATTCAATATCATCGGATGACCATATACAATTTTGAACAAGTTTCCATACATGATTTAATGCATATAAAGTTCTACGTCCTCGTAATAGTGTTCTCCTTTAGGATGGAGGACTTCCCTGCTGAACCATCCAGCTAGTTCCTCTTGAAGTGGTCGGAAGCGAGCTTCTGGACTAAGCATCCACCGGAGGTTATTCCTCTGAGCATTGGTATCACTCGGAACCCGCTCAGAGGTGTATCTCCAGATCATCTCACAGACATAGTATCCACATAGATTGGTCTCCGGTGGCTGAATATCCCCAGCATTCTTAGCCTTTAACATTTTGAATTCTAGCTCTTTTCTGAATTCACCGACCTTTGTATCTACGAACCGTCTCCAAACCCTATGAGGCAAAGAAAATTAAATGAACAAGAGAGTTATTAATTAGTTACTTGATATTAGGAAATGAACGAAATAGGCCGATCGATATAGAGCGCAAATGAATGAAAATAATTACTTCTGCAGCATTCTTCTCATGCCGCCCCAAAGCTTTGGATCCATATTCACAGAGTCGTGGACGAGACATTCTGAGGTGTTAACTTTAATTACTAGCAGAATCCAGTGGAACCTGCGGACACGATACATGCACAGTACGTCATGCATAACTCATCGATTAGCCGGCCACATACCATGCATGGAGTAAACAAAAGAGAATGTGCTCAAGACAGAAACACTCACTCAAAATGGTAAGGAAATAGAATATCACTTTTGAGTTCCTGCTTTGTAAGAAAGTGCCACAGGTCTGCCTCCACGTCGGCGGGGTGATGCTCCAACACATGTCCATTAACGATGTGTGGGTCAATGAACCCAACATCATGGATGTTCCTTACTCTGCATTCCTTAATCTTCATTCTGCATGTATAATAGCGGACACAACAATATAGTTAGGACATATATATAGTGCAGGCAATATGAACGAGATGGGGTAGAAATTAATAAATCACTTACAGAACGTAGCAACTGATGATAGATTTATCGAGCTCGCGCAGATTGAAAAGCTGGAACAATTCACTCAGTTCAATTTGTACATAGTAATGTTTGAAGTGATGCTCATGTCTAACTTCCGCATAAATATATTCTTTGGCGTTTTTATTTTTTATGTAACCCTTGTACCATTTTAGCAGACCTTTCATTTGTGGAGGTAGATCCTTTTCCTGCGCAGGCTCGACGAGAGGCCCATTCTTGACATATGTAATTACTACCTCCTTCACTGGCGCCTCATCAAGGCCTAACAGTTCACGAAGAGTAATACCTAAGTTGGCCGCTTGTTCTCTGGCACTCGTTACAGTCAATCCCTGTGCTGCCGCAGCTTGTATGATCTCGGGGGCATCCGGACAGAAGGCTTCCACTATAAGCGGGGCAATCGATTGTTTACTTTGTTCCCCGAGATGGGCAACTTGTTTCCCGCTTTTTTTACTTTCGGCCTTCTCCCGCTCTTTGTTCTCCTTGAACATGAGTGCCTGCCTGCGAAGTTCACGTGCATAGTCGTTAGGCAGATTCTTCGCGGCTTGGGACGGTGTGCTCAAAAATGACTTAGCCCACTTCTTTTGCTCATCAGAAAATACTGGCTTGGGCTCGGGCTCTCTTTTCTTCTTGCAGTCCGCCTTCCATTTCTCCAAATCAGCAGCCGCGGCCGCGTCGACTTCCTCGGCACTACGTTCCCAAGGCCTTGTGGGGAGAGGCTTCAGTGATGGCTCCGGTACCTTTGTGGTCTTAGGTACATAAGGGTCCGGGTTAATAATCCAGGACTGCTTCTGCTTCTTTGCCGGAGGTGGATTGGGGGGCGGCGTCTGATCACCCGCCGGACGAGGACTGGGGGGCGGCGGTTGATCACCCGCCGGACGTTGTGGACTGGGGGGCGGCGTCGGCTGACGTGACGGAGGTGTAGGTGAACCGCCACCACCACCACCACCACCACCACCGCCACCGCCACCACCACCACCGTAGGGGGGTGGACTTGTTGTCCTTGGCGCCTCGTCTGGAAACTTGATAAACTTCTTTTGCCATAGAATGAAATGGCGCTTGACATCTCCAAGTCTTTTCTCCCCTTCAGGTGTAGCAATGTCAATCTCCAGGTCGTCAAACCCTTGGACTATGTCCTCCACCGTGACACGAGCATAGCCATCTTGAATGGGGTTGTTGTGGTGGAGTGCTCCAGGTAAACATGGTAAAGCACTGCCGATGGCTACCTTCATGGACATGTTCCCGATAGGATAATACAGATGACATTCTTTCATCTCCTTTATATCGTCCACGGGGTAGCGAGGAGGCTCCGGTGAAGTAATTTCGACCACCAGAGGCTCCGGTGCAGTAATTTCGACCACCAGAGGCTCCGGTGCAGTAATTTCGATCGTCGGTGCATCTGCACCAGCCGGTGGGGCCTCCGTGGAAGCCACGCTGCTTCTCCGCTGCTGGCTTCCGAGATCCGCTGGATGATCTTCATGCTGCACCCGAGCTGCATCTCTTTCGGCTACTAGTACACTCATGGTTTTCTTCATCACATCCATTTCCGATGCCAACCGCGCCACAACATCTGCTTCCCGATCCATCTTTCTCTTACGACTTCTGTAACCGTACGGGTCATCGTTCTGGGGGAACCCTATTTTCCACGGAATGTGCCCCATGCCTCGTACACGTCCTCCGTGTTCAGGATTCCCGAGGGCTTTTGTCAGCGCGTCGTTCTCTCTGTTGAACTTGATCTTCCCCTGTTGAGCATCCCTCATTGCGTTAATAAGGGCTTGGGTGGGTTTAATTAATTTGCCCCGGTAAACACACTCCCCTGTCTCCGGGTTCAGCGTTCCCCCATGCCCGTACCACCAGCTTTTGGCCCTTGGGTCCCATCCCTCCGTACCTGGACGGATTCCTCGCGCCCTCAGCTCGTTCTCCATCTTCTCCAACCTAGGCACCCAAATGTGATACCCTCCTGGCCCCATAACATGATTGTACTCCTTCTTAGCTACATTTTCCTTATTTTTTTTCGATATTTGAATGAACTGCTCCGATTTCTTTTGCTTCACAAATTCTGGCCAATCATGTTTCAGTTTCTCATATTGTCCTTTGAAATCCGGAGTCTTGTTCTGCTTGACAAAGTCATGGGCTAGATTTTGCTTGAATTTCCGGAATGCGTCGGCCATCTTATGAAGAGCGAACTGTTTGACTAGCCTCCTCCTCTCCTTGTTTTCCTCAATCTTGTTACCCTCCTCATCGAATTTGTTGTATTCCGGAGGTAGAACGAAATGTTCCATAAGCTTCTTGAAGCAATCTTTTTTTGTTCTCTTATCGACAAAAGTGAAACCATCAATTCGTGCCTTCTTTGGCTCATTCCACTCCTGGACGGTGATCGAGACGTTGTCTCTAACAATGGCTCCGCATTGGCTGACAAACTTGGTGGCATTCTTGCGGGGCTCCAGCGGCCTGCCGGTTGCACTGTCGACAACCTCGATGGTGCATGTTTCTCCTTGTTTCATCGTCTTGGTTGCGCCACGCTTTGACGACGTACTCAATTGTTTCGACGATCCGGCCGAGGGCTAAAATAAGAAAGAGTCGCGCGCGTTAGTACACACATATTTATTCAAATCAGTTAGTTTGTATCACCAGAGGCTCAATGTATATATATACCTCAGCGCCAGAGGTGGTTGCTACTTCCATTTGAAGATCGTCGTTTATCGACGTTTGTTCGGCATCATCTTGCTGACGGCGCCCTTCATCTTCACCGTCAAGGTTCAGATAAGAAGAGATATCATCTTCTTCTTCTCCGGTCGGCACATATTGAATATCGCCGTTTATGATGCCGAACATATGTGCTTCACCGTCCGGATCATAGTTGTCCATAATCGGGTCAGCTCTATCGTCCGCCATTATGTCAGTCCTGAAAACATGTAGTAAAAACAAATTAATTAAGTGAAGAAGGGGGGCGGTGGCGGTGGCGGTGGCGAAAGGGCGGTGGCAAAAGGAGGGGGCGAGGAAGGGGTGGGAGAGGGTGTCGCGGTAGAGCGCGAGATGGGTGCTCCGTAGTCGAACTTGGGGTCGCCGGCAGTCTCGGGGTCTAACGCGGCAGTAGGTCGTACCGGCGAAAGGGGGAAACATCCGGGAAAGTATCCCCGGTGATTCGCGTTTTCGGACAGATGAACCGGAGGGGAAAGTTACGTGTTTGCTATGCTAGGGATGTGTGGCGGACGAACGGGCTGCGTATCCGGATCCGCCTCATCGTTCTGAGCAACTTTCATGTACAAAGTATTTTCATCCGAGTTACGGATTATTTTATATTAATTTTTAAAGTTTTATATCATTTTTAGAATTAACAGAATTAATTAAATTGTCTGTTAACTAATTAACCAAGTTAATTAGATTAATTAACAGATTAGTTATATTAGTTATTTAATTAGGTTTACTAAACACAATTAATTAAGTTAATTAATTTAATTAACTGATTAATTAATTAATATATTTATTTATTTATTTATTCATTAAATGTTTTCTCAACCAACTGCCGAAAGTCTCCATGTGGGCCTTCCTAATCCAGGATTCAGGCTTCCCCGGGTTGTCCGAGCGTAAAATATTCTTGTGTTTCTCAAAGTACGGAGCCACCAAGCTGGAATTGGTCAGTACAGTGTGGTGTGCTTCAGTCAGAGAATGGCCGTCCATACATATCGTTGATTTCCTTCCGATCGTGCCTTTTCCACTTAGTCTCCCCTCGTGCCGCGATCGAGGAAGACCAATCGGCTTAAGGTCAGGAACAAAGTCAACACAAAACGCAATTACCTCCTCATTTCCATAGCCCTTGGCGATGCTTCCTTCTGGCCTAGCACGGTTACGAACATATTTCTTTAATACTCCCATGAACCTCTCGAAGGGGAACATATTGTGTAGAAATACAGGACCGAGAACGAAAATCTCTTCGACTAGGTGAACCAGGAGGTGCGTCATAATATTGAAGAAGGATGGCGGGAACACCAACTCGAAACTGACAAGACATTGGATCACATCGTTCTGTAACCGTGGTAGAACTTCTGGATTGATTACCTTCTGAGAGATTGCATTGAGGAATGCACATAGCTTCACAATGGCTACTCGAACATTTTCCGGCAGGAGCCCCCTCAAAGCAATCGGAAGCAATTGCGTCATAATCACGTGGCAGTCGTGAGACTTCAGGTTTTGGAACTTTTCTCCGCCATGTTTATTATTCCCTTTATATTGGACGAGAATCCAGACGGGACCTTCATACTGCTCAGGCATTCAAAAAAGATGACCTTCTCTTCTTTGGTCAGAGCGTAGCTGGCACGACCTTGAAACCATTCCGGATGCCGGTCATCAGGGTCTTTCAAACGTTGCTGGTCCTGCCGTGCTTCCTTTGTATCATTTGTCTTCCCATACACGCCCAAGAAGCTTAGGAGGTTCACGCAAATATTCTTCGTAACGTGCATCACGTCGATTGCAGAGCGGACATCTAGGACTTTCCAATATTCTAGCTCCCAGAATATAGATTTCTTCTTCCACATGGCTGCGTGCCCGTCAGCTCCCTTCGGAACTGATTGTCCGCCAGGACCCTTTCCAAAGATGACTTTCAAATCCTTGACCATATCAAATACCTCAGCACCAGTGCGTTCCGCAGGCTTCGGCCGGTGATCTGCCTTGCCGTTGTAATGCTTGCCCTTCTTTCTTACTGGATGAATTTTCGGAAGAAATCGACGATGCCCAAGGTACACGTTCTTCTTACAATTTGGCAAATGTACACTTTCAGTCTCATGTAAGCAGTGCGTGCATGCATTGTATCCCTTATTTGACAGTCCCTAAAGGTTACTAAGAGCAGGCCAATCGTTGATGGTTACGAAAAGCAACGCTCGTAGGTCAAATTCCTCTTGTTTGTGCTCATCCCACACACGGACACCACCCCACAGCTGTAAAAGTTCATCAACTAATGGCCTTAGGTACACATCGATGTCGTTGCCGGGTTGCTTCGGACCTTGGATGAGCACTGGCATCATAATGAACTTCCGCTTCATGCACAACCAAGGAGGAAGGTTGTAGATGCATAGAGTCACGGGCCAGGTGCTATGGCTGGAGCTCTGCTCGCCAAAAGGATTCATGCCATCCGTACTTAGAGCAAATCTTATGTTCCTTGCGTCAGCTGCAAAATCTTTGAACCATCTGTCGATCTTTCTCCATTGCATTCCATCTGCGGTGTGTCTCAACTCCCCGTCCGACTTACGGTCCTCTTTGTGCCATCGCAACAACTTGGCATGCTCTTTGTTCCTGAACAGACGTTTCAACCGTGGTATTATAGGAGCATACCACATCACCTTGGCGGGAACCCTCTTCCTGGGTTTCTGGCCCTCAACATCGTCACCAGGGTCATCGCCTCTAATCTTATAACGCAATGCAGTGCATACCGGGCATTCATTCAAATTCTCGTATTCACCGCGGTAGAGGATGCAGTCGTTGATGCATGCATGTATCTTCAGAACCTCTAAACCTAGAGGGCAGACAACCTTCTTTGCTTCGTACGTACTGGCGGGCAACTCGTTATCCTTTGGAAACATATTCTTCAACATTTTCAGCAAGTTTTCAAATGCCGAGTCAGCTACACCTGCCTCTGCCTTCCATTTCAGCAAATCCAGTGTGCAGCCCAGCTTTTTCAGACCATCATCGCATCCGGGGTACAGCGCCTTTCTGTGATCCTCTAACATGCGATCCAAATTCTCCCTCTCCTTTTCAGTTTCGCAGCGTCTCCGTGCATCAGCAATGGTCCGACCAAGATCATCAACGGGATCATCACGTGCCTCTTCTTCACCTTCCTCTTCACCTTCAGCATCCTCCATGAAAGTATCACCGAAATGAGCAAGATAGCTTTCATCGATGAAATCATCCCCTTCTTCATCTTCTTCCATTATAACCCCTCTTTCTCCATGCTTGGTCCAACAATTATAGCTTGGCATGAAACCGTGCCGAAGCAGATGCATGTGAACATCTCTTGAGGAAGAGTAACCCTTCTGATTCTTACAGATAACACATGGACAGATAACAAAACCCCCCTGCTTGTTCGCATTAGCCACTACGAGGAAATCTTTCAAACCCGTAGTGAACTCGCCGGAGAGTCGGTTACCGTACATCCATTGCCGATTCATCTGCATTATTATAATATAAAATATATAATTAACCATCATGCATTTGTTAAACTAACTAGCTACAAACAATATAAATTAAACAATGAACTGCACACATGCATATTTTATCAATGACAAATCAAAGGTTCATCAAGTTGCTAACCGCGATCGAGGAGTGTGGCTCCAACACTTCATGTCATGTTTGTTTCATGCTCTTGGGGCATTTCATCAAACACCTTATGTGCATAAGAGGAACCAAAAGCAAACCTACACCCACTTGTGAAGAGAATGGCTCCAAATGGCTAAGTGTTGGCTGCTGGATGGGTATATATAGGGGAGGGGCTTTAGTTGCGGTTGGCCTGGCAAACCGTGACTAAAGGTGCCCGAAGGCCTTTAGTCGCGGTTGTCCTGGCCAACCGCGACTAAAGACCCTCACGTGCGCCAGCTGGCCACCGAGCGCCCTGGGCCCAGGCCTTTGGTCGCGGTTCACCTCCAGAACCGCGACTAAAGGTCCCATTAGTCGCGGTTCCTACAGCTTCGCGACTTATGGGGCTGGACGGAAGCCTGTTTTTCCACCAGTGTACAGTGCAAATACCTTTCATTTTATTCATTTTTCACCCATTAGAAGCACGAGTTAATCATCTACATGACCACAACATGTATGTAAACATCTTACCGGTGCTCTTTTATTATATCATCACTGAATTTTGATAATGCAGTTCACTAAGTACATATGATTTTTTTTAGGATTAAGTACATAGTATGATTTAGTTATCACTTGCACCTGCAGACTCAAACTTTCTTCTAAGTGACAGCTTTTCACTGCAATGAATGGGTTCAAGGTGTGATTTATACTACTGTTGGTCCAGAAAATGGTCAAACTTATGCTTTGAGGAAGGTATCTTGTGTCCTGTCAGGGTTCTCCAAGCCACCAACAAGTTGCAATTTCACCTAGCAGAGCGAGACATTGTGGATCAAGCCTGCTGATGCAGTGATCAAATAGTGTAGAGATTTTCTTTAGTGGTCAGAAAATACATGTAGAGAGATTTCTTATAGACAAGTTGAAATGTCAATGTACGATGCATGCAATGAGCTAATTGTAGATTGTGTCACAGGATGAAGTTTCAAGATTTATGAAGACATGTATTTTCCATGTTAGTTGTCCTTAAGGCTGACATGTTTCATAGTTGACTCTTGCTCTTAGCCATCTTAATGAGGTTTCCTCAAGAAAAAAATATTTATAGAATAATATAGGATGAAAAGGTTCTTGCTCCAATAAAGTTTTATGATTTTTGTGCTTCTGGTTTGGAAGCTACAAAAACAATGAAGGAAGATTGTCCAGATTTTCAAACAGATTGTGTTCTTTGACTTGAGTTGAAGTTTGAGCCTACTTAATAAAAAGACAAAATTAATATCCTTGATAAAGTTGTACTAACTCACTTTTGAAGTTTCCAGAAAAAATTATTTATTTGAAACATTGATTTTATAGATTATTTATATGTATAGCAGATGAGAGAAACAATCACAATTTTTACCAT
>NC_041382.1:745671650-745674171 GCF_002162155.2 Triticum dicoccoides | reverse complement strand
ATATATATATATATATATATATATATATATATATATATATATATATATATATATATATATATATATATATATATCAGATAAAAAGATACATTGTACATTGCCAGGGAGAGGAATCAACTCTAGATGCCTACAACATTTGTCATACATTCAACTCCAAAGTTGCAGACTTGACATTTAGTGTAACAAGACTTGTCATATAGTCTATCTAACTTTACGAAATCAGCAATCATTCCATCTTCTCCAGTCGTTTCAACGACAGTTGTGTACTTGAGGTCTTTCGTCTAGGAGACGGACGGTGGAGCCTTGTTTCTGCCCGGCGAGGAAGCCTCCCATTTGTCCTTCTGTCGCCGAGGCTCCCGCCCCTTCGTAAGGCATCGTCGATGTCAAAGATGGCCACCCTGCTTGGATTATATATGCTTCCATCCTTTAGCCAAGAGTAGAATCTTGAGAAACATTTTATTTGTTGGCCTCGAGCTCACCGTGATTCATTCGGAAGATGTCTTTCCAGCCATGCTTAAACATCTGGTCACTCTAGTCAAGGTTTTCCTAAACTTGACTTTCTACAGGGCAAAAGAAAAGAAAATGTCAGTGAAATAAAAATCCAATCCTCAAAACTGTAACATGCTAAGAAACCAGGGGGTCCATAATATTGTCAATTTTAGTTGTTGCAAAGAAACACATTCTATACTTTTGCCATCTACTTTGCCCTAAGCTGAAATGTACTCTAATATTTTTCTTTATCTATGCAAACCATCGAATCAACATGCTGCTTTTGTCCATGCAAACTGCAATGTTGTAAATTCTACACAAAAGGTTCCTGTTTACAGAACTCAATAGAATTGAGATCATGGACAATTATCTCTTGCTTGTATTTTAACCATACTTCATGGTTATCTGAAAATGCATCTATAATCGCTCTCTTTTTATTATACAATTAAAAATGCAGTATTTTCTGAAGGCCTGATTCCACTACACCAACATGTATGCTGATTTGTTGCTTACTATTGGAATCACGGGAAGTTCCTCACATGTATATGTTTTATCACCTAAAAAATGTACATGTTAATTAATCAATATTTACCTACCACCGCGTCAGGGGCAGTGGCTGTCTCCTTGACCCAACACTATACAACAACTGGAGTTCATCAGCAAGAATAATAGAAGTACAACAGGAACACAAATCAACGAACCAACCCCAGACATGGACAAATCAATTGCATCGCACCCAAATGAATCTCGAAAAGATCAGCGGGCAAGCCAAAGGGAGAAGGAACTCAAAGCCGCATCTATGTCGTGTGGCCGGCCGCTCTCGCTCTACACCGTGGCTGACGAGGGGGCGGGGCGGAAGAGGTGACTGCGGAAGCGGACGAGGAGGCCGGCGGCGGACGCGGAGGCGATTGCAGCGGCGGCGGATGAACGGAGCGAGCGACTGGGAGAAGAACGGAAAGGAGCGCCTGAGCCGACTCATCTGCGTGGCCAGTGGTCACATCGTCCAGGAGCCGAGATAGTATTGATTGGAGCCGAGCGTCAGCGCGCGAGCCGAGGGGAACACATGGAGCCGGTGAGAGGAGGGATACCGTGGGATGTTGGGAACGTACAGGTGTCAGCAGATCCGATCGGGTACGCACGGGAGGAGGCCTGCACACGGTCTCCACCGATTTTTTTCCATAAAAACCGAGGGCTTTTTTGTAAAAAGAGCCTGCCACCATCCTCATTCACCATGCAATCATTGACGGTGGGCCGTAAGCCACGCTGGCTTGCCTTGTCATCGGTCCCGATGTATACAAATGTGATTAGCACCGTATTTGCACCCCCAAACCAAGTTCTTGCACCACTTTGGTGTACACCATAAGTTCTACTTAATACTAAAATGATCATTTACGTCAAATTCTAACACCACCGGTGTAATTGACTCAATGAAAAAAAAAATCTCAACCAACACGAAAACCGGTAGGGGAATGTATCCAGTGCACCCCACCCTTGTGGTGCTACCCGGTGCACCGGATGCCATAGAGCGTTTTAAAAAATATGAAAAGACTCTAGCCCATGTGTAGAATGTTCTTTTGAGTGAATAAACTGCGCAGATATGCTTCTTTTTGTTGAGCTAAGACGATTTGATTGCCCGTGAGCACACAGGGCTCACTCATTCCTCATCCAGAGCCTACTCTTGATTAGGACAACGGACAACGGACGCCCGTGCTTTGATATTTAAGCTCCCGTGCTCGGACGTAGGAGCTAAACTAGCCTGCACATGCTTGCTTGCCGGAATAATGATGAGTAGGTAAATTGGACAACACTATTTATTTGGGTATTAAATAGGGTGAGGTACTGTTTGCACTCCTGTTTCGCCTTTTACTTGTACAAAAATGTGTATTTATTTGAGTAATTTTTTAGGTGGTGCGCTCATTTTAGCTGAAAATGCCCGCCCTTTCGAGCACACTAAACCCTCCTCCGGTTGTCTTAAAATGCACGACCTTTTTTGACACTATGAGGCAACAAATTCAACAGTCTCGAAACAGAG
>NC_041382.1:745664350-745671161 GCF_002162155.2 Triticum dicoccoides | reverse complement strand
ACCCTTCAGGATTGTTGATCTCAATCGATCAATGGTAGTCATGTCTACTTTAGAAATGAGAGAAATCATGCAATCTGTATTTAGCCTCCCGAGGGAATGTTGGTCACAACGCCACACGGGCATAGAGTGCCAGATTGAATTGCTCGAGAGTCTCTTCAAAGGTGCCGGTGAGCTAAAGAAAGGCCGCATTGCGTGTTTTGAACCACATTAGTTCCTCTTCACTGAATATAATGGACATGTGAATTATTATTTTTATGTTAGACACTCAAAATAAGTGTAAAAATAATGCACCGAGTGTGTTTGTCGGTGATGGTTCCTCCCTCCGTGTTTGAAGTGGCCGACGGATACCGTAGTCAAATACTCCATCCATCTAGAAATAGTTGTCGGAGAAATGGGTCTATCTAATACATATTTTCGAACATCCATTTTTATCCATTTCTCAACAACTATTTTCGGACGGAGCATGTATATGGATGTGGATAAAAAAGATCGTTCTAGGGACTGCGATTGAATTTTACTCCTTTTAAGGCCATAGAAAAGATTGTTTACCCAATACCCATAATTTGAAGCTGTGATTGCTTTAACAGTCCTTAGTATTACACACTCACCACTGGTGACCACCAGTGTATCACCATGTGTGTTGAAAAGCGAGTAGTACGTGACAAGTGTCACGAGCGCTCCCAACTGTGCCACACCTACACGCCGTAGCACAACCGGGCTAGAGGAACGGACGGTCGAGATCGCCGTGCCGCTTCTCCACTCCTCCTACTATAAACCTCACGACCGAGTCACCGACAAAGCCAAGACCGGCGGCTCGATGGGCGCGATGAGCGGCGCCATGGAGTGGCACGCGTGGCTGTCGTCGGCGCGGCTGGAGCCGACGCTGGTGCACGAGTACGCGCTGGTGCTGGCGCGCAACGAGCTGGAGGCCGGCGACGCCGCCTACTTCGACCACGACTTCCTCCGCAGCATGGGCATCGACGTCGCCAAGCACCGCCTCGAGATCCTCAAGCTCGCGCGCCCCGGCCCCGGCCCCGCCCCCGGAGAGCGGGGCCGCCGTGGTACGTCCTCCTCCGCCGCGTCGCTCTCGGGCCTCGTGGCCGCCGTCGGCCGCGCCGCCAGGTACGTGCGCGCGCTCGTCCGCCTCCGCGGGGAGCCGTCGTCGTCGTCCACGGCGCTCGTGCTAGTCCCGAGCCAGCAGCAGCCGGACGGCCACGTCGACGTGGGCCGCTCGAGCTTCGGCCACTGCAAGGCGCCGAAGCGGACCAGGTCCATGCCCAAGGCGCCAGGTACGACGTGCGCGCGCTCGTCCGCGGCGAGGGCCACGCGCCCGGCCGGCGGGTGCAGGGGCGCCGCGACGGTGCACGCCATGAGGGACGCCGAGAGCGGCGGCGGCGGCGACGAGACGGTCCAGTGGGAATGCCTGTTCCAGGACCTCAACCCCAACTGATCCATGCCGGGAACGACCAAGCGATTGCTTATGCATGGTGTACGTACCAGCCATTGTTTGTGGCTGCTGCCTTGTACGTGCGCTCGCCGCCAGGACGTTGCCGTAAACATCCTCTGAATAAATGCGGCGGCAGATCTGTCTAAGCATGCCCTGTAATGTAAGCATGGCGACCTCTGTGCTCTGTGTGATTCTTATGGCAACTCTCTGTTCTTCCTTCCGTGGTAGTATTGCAGAGCAGAAGCAGATGTTCTTTTTGACATTTGTTCGCACTCTGTTTCAAACCTGATGCTGCTTTTTGACTGTTTCAATCGTCATTCTTGGTAGTATTCCAAAATGCAGAGCAGAAGTAGTGTTCTCTTTTCGAAATCGTGGAATCATAAAGCTGGAAGTAGCTGATTGACTCTGCTGTTGTGGTTACTCACAGCCGTAATTGGCTCGATCGTTTGGTTGGATCGATCAGGACGAGCGTTCTACCTTTCCTGATCGGTACACATTGACAAAGAGCAGCACAGTAAAGGTGTACATCACCGTAGAAACCAGAAACGAAGGAGCAACTGCTCAAAAAGCAACAGGTCGGGATTTTGCTGGAGATTTTCAACTCCATGGCCATGGAACTTTGAAAGTGTTTCAGTTGAGGGTTCTGCCTGACAGTCGAGAGAAGAGCACTCTGAACCTAACCTGGTAACTTGCTCAGTAAACCACAGCTGTTGTACTTGTACGAGATAACTGCGGAGGAAACTTTTGTGGAGACGATTCCAACCTAGCAACCGTACACCAATTCATATCCATTAAGATGGATAGTACCAGCACTATGGCAGTGTAACTTCGTTTTGTCCCAGATGACACATGCGTGTCGGATAGCAGGTCAAGGGACGTTATGACAGTTATGAACCTCAGCCCATATCAGTGAACTGAAAAACTAACTGGACTACAGAATATGCTTCAGCAAGAAAAAAGTGGCGCAGCAATGAACCTGACAGTGAAACATATGTTCATGATATACCCCACAATCCACATTCTTGTTATTGCCCAATAGACCATGAATAATTCTTTCTACTAAAGTCATAAATATTCGTTTTGCGAAATAGAGTATTGTTTGACACCCAAGATCAAAGATCAAGGGGGGAAGAGAATTTAGGACTTATCGTCAAAAATATTGCCTTGCATGGCAAAATAGTTTTATAAGCTTGTCAGGGAGCGGAGCAGCGGATCGGTGTAGCCGAGCATTTGACGATGTTCGTCAGGTCTGACGTTAGTCTCAAAGACCCGGAGAAGCTCTTTAATGGTTGTGATGTCGTGTTGATCCGGGTGGCACAAGATGACCTTGTTGTCGGCATTTTTCGATAAAGGATGTCTTTTATGGATTCATAATGAAGCATCAAGGGGATACAAATATAATGAGCACACACAGCCTCTGCATAACTAGGATGCACACAGCCAACAACAACGCACACACACAAAAAACCCCGCGGGCAAAAAGCAAAGTCATAGAAGACCAAAGCTATGCCATGTGGAGGAAGAAAAAGAAAAAAAAACTGAAGCGATCAAAACAACAATCAACGATATACAACGACGACTATCAGCACAAACAATCCCTTGACAACATAAGGACTATCAAAAAAGTTCTTCAAAAGCAATGCCTCCAGGAAGGGAACGGCGTGCAAACGCCGTCATCGCCGGATCCAACCACCACCGAATCATCGGGTTTTACCCTGAAGATCTAGTCCGAAAAACCTCCGAACAATGCCTCAACAGGTAATGGCGCAAAAAATACCATCATTATCAGGTACAACCAACTAGGGTCATACCTAGGGTTTTCACCCTGGAGATCGAGACTAGGTGCTCAAGTAGCACCACTCAATCGAAATCATCTTATGTCAATCTCCTCCGCTTGCCACGGTCTCAGTGGCACAGTGGCAGCTTACACGCACGGTCCTAGACGGCACAAAAAGGCACTAAACAGCGAAAGCTCGTTGTCGCACACGCGACAAATTCTTTGACGAGAGAGGAGGATCACGAGAACCGCCAAAATCCTGAGTTTGGGACACTTCGACAGTCTCGAACCATCCTCACAAGTGGCATGTGATGGCCGATCTACACGAGACGACGCCATCACATGCCGCCACTAGCTCCGTCGTCTTTGCCTTTGGCAGCAGATCATCCTGAGGGGAGGACACGAACGCCGCCGTGCATCGCCTCTAGCCCTCCGACGAATGCGTCCAGCCAATGTCCCGCTGGCTGCGAGGGTGGCGGTCGCAACATCTACTGCAAGGCCACCACCACATCCCTTCACACCCTGATGCTGAAGATGTGCCACAAGAGCAACGCCGGCCCTGGAAGGTGGCTCTTCAGATTAGGGACCTGGATCATGGTGGCCGCAGGTCCTGCTGATTGTACTCCTCTGCGTCTGGTTGGCGCAGCCGTTGCTTCCACTGCTTGGTGAAGCCGCATCATGCCAACGCTACCAGGGAGAGTAGAAGCCTGCTGCATAGAGGCCGCCGCATCCACTGCCTTGAATCACTGTCGGAACATCGCCATCTGCGTCCAATCGGCCACAGGGATGGAGCCTCGCCGCCGCCGGCAGCTGCGCGAGCAAGCTCGGTGTCGGCATAGAGGGAGATACTCGAAGCCGCATGACGGGCGGTGAGACGGTGAATCGGTCCACCGCACGTTGGATCCGAGAGTTGAGGACGTTGATGGCGAGCACGTGGGAAGTTTGATGAAGCGTCTCAACACCCATACATGGGTGATCGCAGGCTATATATTGATAGATCGAGACTTTGTGTCTCGTAGGATTACAAGGGCCAGGTTGTTGAACCGTAGGGAGGATTACATGGAGAGATAGAGAGATAGAAAGATCAATGAAACATATCATATCTCTAACTACTCCTAATCCTATACGCGAGGCACAAGCACAAGGCTGTCACCGTGTCACGTATACATAATATTTCACACAAACCCCCTTAATCACGACGGCACTAAGTAGAGATTACGTCGAAATTCTTCAAAGCTTCTAGTAGGTAATGCCTTCTTAAAACCATCCGCAGGTAGATCCTTTGAGGGAATAAATCTGACCTGTAACCATTTGTTTACAACTCGTTATCTGATAAAGTGAAATCTCAATATGTTTGGTCCTCGCATGAAAAACTAGATTGGCAGAAAGATACATTGCACCAAAGTTGTCACACCAGACTTCTGGAATTGTAAGTGCCTTTAACATAGACTGGATCCAAATGACTTTAATTGTTGCATTGGCCAGTGTTTTATATTTTGCTTATGTACTTGACCTGGAAACTATTGCATGTTTCTTTGCACACCATGATACTAAATTTGATCCATGGAATATAGCAAACCCACCAGTGGACCTTCTATCATCTAAGCAACCAACCCAATCCGCATCGAAGAATGCACTTATAAGAGTAGATGATGATTTTCTGAATGTGAGACCAATAGTCAGTGTATTCTTCACATACCCCAAGATTTGCTTGGCTGCTGTCCAATGGGATGTAGTGTGTGCATGAAGAAACTGACAAACTTTGTTAACTGCAAAGGAAATGTCAGGTCGAGTGAGTGTCAAATACTGAAGGCCACCAACTACGCTTCTGTAACTCGTGATGTCCTCCTTGTTCAGAAGTTCTCCTTCTGTCAAAGATAGAGGTTCCGAACTGGATAAAGGTATTGGTGAAGATTCACAGTTTTGTATGCCAATCTGGTTCAACAACTTAGTTGCTTATCTAGCTTGAGATAAATGAAGACCATCACTATTTTTCTTAACCTCAGTACCCAAAAAGAAATGCAAGTCTCCCAAATCCTTAAGAGAAAACTCAGAGCCTAAATTCTTGAGCAACTTTGTCACATCATCATTAGATAAGCTATTAACAATAATATCATCAACATATATGAGAACAAACATGGACATTTGTAGTTTGGTGTAGATGAACAGTGAGCTATCAGATTTTGATGGAACAAACCCAAGTGCTTGTAGCTTCACACTTAGTCTTGGGTACCATGCTCTAGGGGCCTATTTTAAACCATACAAAGCTTTATCAAGCTTGCATACATTAAATGGCTTGTTTTTATCTTCAAACCCAGGATGTTGTTTCATATACACCTCTTCTTCCAGAACACCATGAAGAACACACATTCTGTATTGACAAGAGCGGGTCGCCCTAACGGAGGCTCCTGGCATTGGAGATTGGGGGAGGCAAGCATGCGAGTAGACGTCGTGGCATGAAGGATGGAGATCCATTCACGCCAACATGGGCCGAAGCCGAGATGGCCGAGAATCACAATGAGGAACGGCCACGAGACCAAGTCAACGCCCTGGCGGTGTCAAGCTTGAGCATAATGTAGTGGACTTTGAGGTTATGGAGGAGGCACGCGGTCTCCTGCATGAGCAATAATTTCTCGTGGATGCTACGCCCGGGGATGAAGGCACTTTGGTTCATGGAGACCATGGGGCCAAAATGTGGTGTGAGTTGGTGTGAGAGAGCTTTAGCGAACAACTTCACAAGGAGGTCGATTAGACTAATGGGACGAAAGTCGCAGGGGGTCTCGTCATCGGCGGGCTTAAGAAGCAATGTGATGAATTCCCCGTTAAGCTTCTAGAACCATCGCGCTTTTAGGGTGTAACGCCCCGAGACCGATGTGCCAGGTGTCCGCCAGTTATTCGCTGTTGTTGCCTTGTCATTGCTTGCGTGTCATGCATTGCATATCATGTCATCATGTGCATTTTATTTGCATACGTGTTCGTCTCATGCATCCGAGCATTTTCCCCGTTGTTCGTTTTGCATTCCGGCGGTCCTATCTCCTCCGGTGGTCATTTCTACCTTTCTTTCGAGTGTGGGGATTAAACATTTCCGGATTGGACCGAGACTTGCCAAGTGGCCTTGGTTTACTACCGGTAGACCGCCTGCCAAGTTTCCTACCATTTGGACTTCGTTTGATACTCCAACGGTTACCCGAGGGACCGAAAAGGCCTCGTGTGTCTTGCAGCCCCACATCCTTCCAATTTGGCCCAAAACCCACCTATACCTCATCCATCCTCTCGGTCGTTCGATCACGATCGTGTGGCCGAAAATCGTACCTCATTTGGACTCTCCTACCTCCCTCTACATATATAAACACCTCCCCCTCCGAAATTCGCGGATGAACCCTAATTTTCCTCTCTCCTCGGGCCGCCGGACGAAATCCGGATGGCCGGACACGCCCGACCTGCGCAGCGCCACCGCCCGCAGCCATTCAGGGCGCGCCACGTGGCACCCCGGCGACCGCCGCCGCCGTGGCCCGCCAGGCTCATTGCGGGCCCGCGCGAGCCCACAGCCGCCGCCGCCTACCTCCCGTGCCCGAGGCGCCTGCCTC
>NC_041382.1:745655922-745663683 GCF_002162155.2 Triticum dicoccoides | reverse complement strand
CGTCCGGCGACCTCGACGGCCCCGCCGCCTCGCTGCGCCCACCGGCCGCCACCTCCGTCCTACTCCTCCGCTGGCGCCGGCCCACCTCCTCCCGCCGGTGAGCTCGCCCCGCCTGCCTCGCCCTCGGCCGCCGCGCCTCCCCGCCGTCTTGCCGCGGCACTCGCCGCCGGCCGCGCCCCGCCAGCGCTGCCCCGGCCACGCCAACCGCCATCTCTGGCGAGCTTGAGGCGATCCTCGTTTTGCGCGCCGCCTGCTACAGTACGAGATCCGGATCTGGATCTGGATCGGGAGGTTGACTTTTTAGTCCCCAAACCCTAATTATTTTGCAATGTTCATCGCATCGTAACTCCACAACCGTAGCTCCGTTTTGAGCGTGTAGCATATCAAAATGTTCGCCTCAGAGAGTACATCATTTCATCTCATTGCATCATTTTCATTTGAGTTCTTCTTGATGCCCGAAATGTTGTTGAAAGAGAGCTATTTGAGTTATTTGTCAGATCTGCTGCACCAAATAGCTATTTGTCATTTTTGCCATGATTTTTGTGTGCATGATATGCCCCTGAGCTCTACATGTGTTTTGTCATATGTTTTGCCATCTATCCAGAGGTGCAACCCATATATTTTTGTGATGTGTGTGGTGACTAGCACAAGCTTGCGAAGTGGATCATTCGTTAATGCTGATTTCAGGGACTTAGCTTTTCCACCAAGTCCTTGACCTGTTTATCTCAATATGCCATATGTTCATGTTGTTTCCTAGTGATCCGTGCCTCTTTTGAGGATGATCCGTAAGGATGTTTTGTTTATCTTGTAGTGCTCTACCCATCCATGTCTTTGTTTGCATTTATGGAGCACCCTAGCTTGAGTCAATCGAGCTCTACTTTTGTCATTTCGTGAATCTGGGCAGATTGTCTACTTGTTAGCGATTTTGCCAAGGATGTTGTAGTTGATCCGTGCTTGCTATGTTATTGTTCTTGCCATGTCTAGCTTGTATAATGTGTATTATTGATGGGTCCTACTTGAATCTGATTTGCATGTTCCAGTTTTTCTCTAAGTCTGTAACCTGATTATGTTTTTTCCATGTTCACATGCTTGCAATTGTATTTTCTGGTCCCTTTTGGCTCAAGGTCACTAAGGGACTTTGGTTAAGCTCTTTGAGTAACTCCATGCCATGCTTTACTTTGTTATGTTCAGTTCCTGTAGCTTCTAGTTTTCATGCTCCGAAGTGTGCTACCTGATCTGAAATTCCAGACAAGTGTTAATTTCACTAAGTCTGAGATCTGTTTACCGTTTGTATTTTTGCCATGCTTGTCTGAACCTGTTAATGGATGAATTGGCCGTAGCTCAGTGTTTATCTTTTTTAAGCATCATCAATGGATCCCTGCCATGTATTTTGTTGCCATGTTTGAGTGATGTAGCATGTTCATCTTATTGCATTTAGATGGCCACTTGCTGTATATCACAGACCGGTGCCATATTTGAATGGCTTGCCATTTCCAAACCGTGACTCCGATTCCGGCGTTCTTTATATCATTTTCAAGCGATTTCATCTCACCTTTCCAGTGGCACACTTGGATTTCCAAGTTGAGGCCAGGTTCATTCATCTCTTGTCAAATCTTGCATATGCATCGCATACCGCATCCCGCATATCATATCATGTTCATGTGTTGGTTGTTTACTATATTGTGTGCTTCTTTCCGGTGTTTGCTTCTTCGGGTTGGTCCGGTAACGTCGCGTTTGTGAGGACCCGTTCGTCTACGTCCGTTTGTCTTCTTCATGGACTCGTTCTTCTTCCTTGCGGGATTTCAGGCAAGATGATCATACCCTCGAAATCACTTCTATCTTTGCTTGCTAGTTTCTCGCTCTTTTGCTATGCCTATGTTGCGATAGCTACCACTTGCTTATCATGCCTCCCATATTGTTAAGACAAGCCTCTAACCCACCTTGTCCAAGCAAACCATTGTTTGGCTATGCTACCGCTTTGCTCAGCCCCTCTTATAGCGTTGTTAGTTGCAGGTGAAGATTGAAGTTTGTTCCTTGTTGGAACATGGAGATGTTGTTCCTTGTTGGAACATGTTTACTTGTTGGGATATCACAATATCTCTTATTTAATTAATGCATCTATATACTTGGTAAAGGGTGGAAGGCTCGGCCTTATGCTTGGTGTTTTATTCCACTCTTGCCGCCCTAGTTTCCGTCATATCGGTGTTATGTTCCCGGATTTTGCGTTCCTTACGTGGTTGGGCTATTATGGGAACCCCTTGACAGTTCGCCTTGAGTAAAACTCCTCCAGCAATGCCCAACATTGGTTTTACCATTTGCCACCTAGCCTTTTCTTTTCCCTTGGGAGTCGCGCTCCTGAGGGTCATCATTATTTTACCCCGGGACCAGTGCTCCTTTGAGTGTTGGTCCAACCTGTCAGCTGCCGGTGGCCACCAGAGGCAACTCTAGGCTGGCCTACCCGTACCTAGGACAATCTGAGTGTGCCCTGAGAAAGAGATATGTGCAGCTCCTATCAGGATTTGTCGGCACATTTGGGCGGTGTTGCTGGTTTAGTTTTACCTTGTCGAAATGTCTTGTAACCAGGATTCTGAGTCTTATCGGACCTTCCCGCTAGAAGGTATATCCTTCATTGACCGTGTGAGCTTGTGATGGGCTAAGTTGGGACACCCCTGCAGGGTTTTGAACTTTCGAAAGCCGTGCCCGCGGTTATGGGCAGATGGGAATTTGTTAATGTCCGGTTGTAGAAAACCTGAAGTTGACCTTAATTAAAATACATCAACCGCGTGTGTAACCGTGATGGTCTCTTTCCGGCGGAGTCTGGGAAGTGAACACAGTGTTGGAGTTATGCTTGACGTAGGTTGTTCTAGGATCACTTCTTGATCATGCTTTTATCGACCGTGCTTTGCCTTCTCTTCTCCCTCTCATTCGCGTATGTTAGCCACCATATATGCTAGTCGCTTGTTGCAGCTCCACCTCATACCTTTTACCTTACCCATAAGCTTAAATAGTCTTGATCGCGGGGGTGTGAGATTGATGAGTCCCCGTGACTCACAGATACTTCCAAAACCAGCTTGCAGGTGCCGATGAGACCGTGCAGATGACGCAACCAAGTTCAGGAGGACCTCGATGAAGATCTTGTCCTTTGTGTTGTTTCGTTCTAGTTGATCAGTAGTGGAGCCCAGTTGGGGTCGATCGGGGACCTTGTCACATTTGGGGTTCTTCTTTTATTTTGGTTCCGTAGTCGGACCTTGATTGTATCTGTTTGATGTAATGCTTTATTCATGTAATTGTGTGAAGTAGCGATTGTAAGCCAACTATGTATCCCTTTCCCTTATGTATTACATGGGTTGTGTGAAGATTACCTCACTTGCGACATTGCTTTCAATGTGGTTATGCCTCTAAGTTGTGCTTCGACACGTGGGAGATATAGCCGCATTGAGGGCGTTACAAGTTGGTAATCAGAGCCTTCCCCGACCTTAGGAGCCCCCACTGCTTGATCGTTTTTAGCAGCCGTTGTTGAGTATAGAAAAATGTTTTGAGTCATTTAGGAAGTATATATCGGAGAGTTTAGGAATTCTTTTTACTCCCCAGTCCCTTCATCGCTCTGGTAAGGCATCCTGACATAGTGTTTTGGCTCTTCTCTTCTCAAATTTCACTAAAAAAAATTTAGGATCACGTGGGTATCTTGGAATCGTTCCGATGGTTTTGTGACGAGAACATTGTTCTTGGTGCCTCCTGACATTTAGGGGTTGTGGCAGTGTCCCGGGGAGTTGAGCTCCGAGGTGTTGTCATCACAATTTTATCGTTGAAGTTTTGGAATACCTGAGTTTAGTTTCGCCGACATCGAAAATCTCTTTTTTGAAGTTGTTGGTGAGATAACCTCGATGCCACCCAGTACTGGGGCGGGAGTTCGGGAGTATTGCCATAACTTGTATAACGGATGCTTTTCGAAGGTTGAGGTAGATGGTTTCCGAAGTTTTTCTTGGTTATGTCTTGAAGGATGGACACGGCTGGATGTAGGATTTGCTAGATTTGGGTGAGATATTATGCTTCCCTTGTATCCACAACACCTGATTGCATAACCGGAAAATTTCGGGAGTTTCATAAGTGGGAATTCAAGTAGCTCTTAGGATATCTTTCCGACAGATGTATGATATGAAATTGGGGTTCGACATCTAGTGGTCCGCCTATTCACGGTCGGTTTTACAGTGGTCTCGTTGTGTCTTAAAGAGTCCTTGGCTATGCCGACTCGGGGACGCTTCGTATGTCATGTGCACTGCCTTGTACATGATGGTGCTGTACGATCGAGCCCGTGTAGGCCCCACCACGAAAACTTCGGACGAAATCTCTATCATATGTTTGTTCCGGCTTATTTTGCAAGCCAATCCGTTGTTTTTGTTTTGAGTTGTGGTATTCGAGTTGCTTCAATGTCAAGAGTTGATTCCATACTTTTCCTAAGCAGTATTCTCATACTCCTATGTGAATACTTATCTTTCTTGATAATCGAGTTGTCATTTCAATTTCTTTTCAACCAGTGAGCTTCCCTTCAAGTGGATCCGATCATTTCAACATCCGCAAGATCAATTCAAGTCTTCTCAACGGCGTTTGTTTCATCCGTCTCCAAGTTGCCTTTGTTTTTTTTCCCGCCCACCCACCCTTTTTCTTCGAGGACTAAGATTTTTCTTAATCAAATATCCATTTTATTCTTGTGAAGTTTCTTCTTTTTTCCTTTCAATGTTCTTATCCGGTGATTCTCATGGTCATTCTAACGGGGCCTCAAGTTCATCATTCTTCATTTTTTTTCTCCGGTGGTTTCAAGTCAAGCTTTGTTGATCATATCTTTTCCTCATTTCAATACCTTCTCATACCGGTGCACCTCTTAATCATCTACTCCTCGCTATTCATTTGTTTCGGAGTGCCGAAGATGTCTCAGAAGATTCGTGTTTCCACTCTGCTTTCGTTCAAGATCTTTCAAGGATGTCACCTCATTCAAGCCATTTAATTCAACCGGTGCAACCTCTCTTTTAAATCATTTCAACGGTGTTTCTTTTGAGTGGGCCTTAACCCACAGGTATTTTCCCAGGATCTTACCTGACTCTTCTTATTTTCCCGGAGCTATCCTAAATTCTTTTGAAATTTGACATAAGAATGAATTATCATCAGTCAAATGCCTTCTCCTAGATCTTTCACAATTCTTTTCATCGTTGGCTCAACCTTTTCCAATTTTAATTCCGGAGTGCCTCTACAACTCTTGGTGTTGTTTCTCGTAGTCATTCTCTGTATTGAAGACCAAAGAAGATTTTTTCCTCCATATTTTTTATCCACTCTCTAAGAGATTCATGGTGCTAGCTTGTTGCCATCCTCTCATAGTTGTTTTTGGACTGTGAGAATTCTTTTCAACTATCCAGAGCAAATTCAAGGGTCTTCTCAATTTGTTATCCGAAGTCCATCAATTCAGGTGAATTCATTCTCAGCTTTCAGTTATCCTTCTCCAATCTTACCGGTGCATCGTTCAAGTGTTCTCTAATCAGCTCGTCATCTCTTCGTTCTCATATATCTAAATTCTCCCAAGCATCTTCATTCATTTGCTAATTTTTCCCGGTGTTTCTTCATGTTTTAATCGTTCTTTTTCAATTCTACGGTGGTTCGTTCAAGAGTTTTTCTTCCTTCGTGTATCATATCTATGCATTCGTGCTTTTCAAATTCTACCGGTGGATTGTTGAAGACCTTCCCAAGTTCATGCTATATCTCTCTTCAATCCATTGCAACTGGAATAAGTAGTATGCCAAATCCATTGCTTGTCATCAATTAAATTGGTGAAGATTAAGCATAATGTAATTCTTATTCTTGTTTCATCCATATGTTAATCTTTTCTTCCGGAGTTTGTTCACGATGATTAAATTCTTGATTTCAAGTGCTCATCTTTCTTTTTCCCGGAGTTCCAACCTTTTTCAAGTACATCTCCACAGAGATTCATGTAAACCATTGCGAGGCTTCAATCTTATTCTTTTCATCAGTCAATTAGTTTGGATCATTATTTTATTACCGGAGTTCTTCATGAAGGTTCTACATGATGGTTCATCAAGGATTTAATTCCTTCTCGAGGTGTTCATCGAGATTCTTTTCTAAGGAACTCAAGTTTGCTTCATCTTGCAATCCGGAGTGCAATTCTTCCTTTCGTATCAATAGAGGTGGTATTATGTCATTCTTGATAATTTGAGTTCATGTTTCATGATTCACATGTTGTCAAGGATGAGATATTTTAAATCCATCAATCTCGTCAATTGAGTTATCTTGGGTTATATTCCACCTAAAGCCTTCCCTAAGGTTTGTTGCTATCCATGGTGCTTATAAAGGACCCAAGATCTTCTTTACCCTCCCGGTGGAAATATTTTTCTCGTCTCCTTGTTCTTATCAATCCAATTCTTTTTCCCGTGAGTGGCAGGTTGTCACCTCATAATTTGAGATGGATTCCATAAGACCATATCAAGATTATTCTTTTCGTTGTTGTTGTTCTAACAACCCCATTCTAGCATTTGTTGTAAGCGTGCTCCCTCAAGATCTTGTTTCCCTTCGTTCATTCCATTCCATTCTTACTTTTGTTCCAGAGCCATTGTGATGTTGCTATCTTCAACCCATCTTCTGGTCTTGTCAAGATCATGTTCTTTTCATGCCTATCCATTAAACCGGAGTATTGTGCCCTTTTGCTCAAGCTCTTTTCATTTTATCAAGTTTTTGCCTTCCGTTTCAACCGGAGTGCTGTCCGAATTTTGTTCTTCCTTGAAACTCTTCCCTACCGGACTGCTTTCAACTTTGTTCTACTTCGTTGCATTCTTTCTTTCAATTTGTTCAACCTTTTCAAGGTTCTTTGGTTTCACTCGTTTGTCAAAGGAGCAACTTAGTTTCACCTCTCCTTTTTCTCTTCCGTTGTCCCTCCGGTGTCATTCTAGATCTCGGGACGAGATCCTCTCGTAGTGGTGGAGTGTTGTAACGCTCCGAGACCGATGTGCCAGGTGTCCGCCAGTTATTCGTTGTTGTTGCCTTGTCATGCATTTCATATCATGTCATCATGTGCATTTCATTTGCATACGTGTTCATCTCATGCATCCGAGCATTTTCCCCGTTGTCCGTTTTGCATTCCGGCGCTCCTATCTCCTCCGGTGGTCATTTCTACCTTTCTTTCATGCGTGGGGATTAAACATTTCCTGATTGGACCGAGACTTGCCAAGTGGCCTTGGTTTACTACCGGTAGACCGCCTGTCAAGTTTCGTACCATTTGGACCTCGTTTGATACTCCAACGGTTAACCGAGGGACCGAAAAGGCCTCGTGTGTGTTGCAGCCCAACATCCTTCCAATTTGGCCCAAAACCCACCTATACCTCCTCCATCCTCTCGGTCGTTCGATCACGATCGTGTGGCCGAAAACCGCATCTCATTTGGACTCTCCTACCTCCCTCTACCTATATAAACACCTCCCCCTCCGAAATTCGCGGATGAACCCTAATTTTCCTTTCTCCTCGCGCCGCCGGACGAAATCCGGATGGCCGGACACGTCCGACCTGCGCAGTGCCGCTGCCCGCGACCATTCAGGGTGCGCCACGTGGCACCCCGGCGACCTCCGCCGCCGCGGCTCGCCAGGCCCATCGCTGGCCCGCGCGAGCCCATAGCCGCCGCCGCCTACCTCCCGCGCCCGAGGCGCCTGCCTCCGCCCGCCGCCGTCACCGTCCGGCGACCTCGACGGCCCCGCCGCCTCGCTGCGCC
>NC_041382.1:745640786-745655551 GCF_002162155.2 Triticum dicoccoides | reverse complement strand
CCGCGGCACTCGCCGCCGGCCGCGCCCCGCCAGCGCTGCCCCGGCCACTCCAACCGCCATCTCCGGCGAGCTCGAAGCGATCCTCATTTTTCGCGCCGCCTGCTACAGTACGAGATCCGGATCTGGATCTGGATCGGGAGGTTGACTTTTTCGTCCCCAAACCCTAATTATTTTGCAATGTTCATCGCATTGTAACTCCACATCCGTAGCTCTGTTTTGAGCGTGTAGCATATCAAAATGTTCGTCTCAGAGAGTACATCATTTCATCTCATTGCATCATTTTCATTTGAGTTCTTCTTGATGCCTGAAATGCTGTTGGAAGAGAGCTATTTGAGTTATTTGTCAGATCTGTTGCACCAAATAGCTATTTGTCATTTTTGCCATGATTTTTGTGTGCATGATATGCCCCTGAGCTCTACATGTGTTTTGTCATATGTTTTGCCATCTATCCAGAGGTGCAACCCATATATTTTTGTGATGTGTGGTGACTAGCACAAGCTTGCGAAGTGGAGCATTCGTTAATGCTGATTTCAGGGACTTAGCTTTTCCACTAAGTCCTTGACCTGTTTATCTCAATATGCCATATGTTCATGTTGTTTCCTAGTGATCCGTGCCTCTTTTGAGGATGATCAGTAAGGATGTTTTGTTTATCTTGTAGTGCTCTACCCATCCATGTCTTTGTTTGCATTTATGGAGCACACTAGATTGAGTCAATCGAGCTCTACTTTTGTCATTTCGTGAATCTGGGCAGATTGTCTACTTGTTAGCAATTTTGCCGAGGATGTTGTAGTTGATCCGTGCTTGATATGTTATTGTTCTTGCCATGTCTAGCTTGTATAATGTTTATTATTGATGGGTCCTACTTGATATCTGATTTGCATGTTCCAATTTTTCTCTAAGTCTGTGTAACCTAATTATGGTTTTGCCATGTTCACATGCTTGCAATTGTATTTTCTGATCCCTTTTGGCTCAAGGTCACTAAGGGACTTTGGTTAAGCTCTTGGAGTAGCTCCATGCCATGCTTTACTTTGTCATGTTAAGTTCCTGTAGCTTCTAGTTTTCATGCTCCGAAGTGTGCTACCTGATCTGAAATTCCAGACAAGTGTTAATTTCACTAAGTCTGAGATCTGTTTACCGTTTGCATTTTTGCCATGCTTGTTTGAACCTGTTAATGGATGAATTGGCCGTATCTCAGTGTTCATCTTTTGTTAAGCATCATGAATGGATCCCTGCCATGTATTTTGTTGCCATGTTTGAGTGCGGTAGAATGTACATCTTGTTGCATTTAGATGGCCACTTGCTGTATATCACAGACCGGTGCCATATTTGAATGGCTTGCCATTTCCAAACCGTGACTCCGATTACAGCGTTCTTTATATCATTTTCAAGCGATTTCATCTCACCTTTCCAGTGGCACACTTGGATTTCCAAGTTGAGGCCAGGTTCATTCATCTCTTGTCAAATCTTGCATATGCATCGCATACCGCATCCCGCATATCATATCATGTTCATGTGTTGGCTGTTTACTATGTTGTGTGCTTCTTTCCGGTGTTTGCTTCTTCGGGTTGGTTCCGATAACGTCGCGTTTGTGAGGACCCGTTCGTCTACGTCCGTTTATCTTCTTCATGGACTCGTTCTTCTTCCTTGCGGGATTTCAGGCAAGATGATCATACCCTCGAAATCACTTCTATCTTTGCTTGCTAGTTGCTCGCTCTTTTGCTATGCCTATGTTGCGATACCTACCACTTGCTTATCATGCCTCCCATATTGTTAAGACAAGCCTCTAACCCACCTTGTCCTAGAAAACCTTTGTTTGGCTATGTTACCGCTTTGCTCGGCCCCTCTTATAGCGTTGTTAGTTGCAGGTGAAGATTGAAGTTTGTTCCTTGTTGGAACATGGAGATGTTGTTCCTCATTGGAACATGTTTACTTGTTGGGATATCACAATATCTCTTATTTAATTAATGCATCTATATACTTGGTAAAGGGTGGAAGGCTCGGCCTTATGCCTGGTGTTTTGTTCCACTCTTGCCGCCCTAGTTTCCGTCATATCGGTGTTATGTTCCCGGATTTTGTGTTCCTTACGCGGTTGGGCTATTATGGGAACCCCTTGACAGTTCGCCTTGAGTAAAACTCCTCCAGCAATGCCCAACATTGGTTTTACCATTTGCCACCTAGCCTTTTCTTTTCCCTTTGGAGTCGCGCTCCTGAGGGTCATCATAATTTTACCCCCGGGCCAGTGCTCCTCTGAGTGTTGGTCCAACCTGTCAGCTGCCGGTGGCCACCAGGGGCAACTCTGGGCTGGCCTACCCGTACCTAGGACAATCTGAGTGTGCCCTGAGAAAGAGATATGTGCAGCTCCTATCGGGATTTGTCGGCACATTCGGGCGGTGTTGCTGGTTTAGTTTTACCTTGTTGAAATGTCTTGTAACCGGGATTCCGAGTCTGATCGGACCTTCCCGCTAGAAGGTATATCCTTCGTTGACCGTGAGAGCTTGTGATGGGCTAAGTTGGGACACCCCTGCAGGGTTTTGAACTTTCGAAAGCCGTGCTCGCGGTTATGGGAAGATGGGAATTTGTTAATGTCCGGTTGTAGAAAACCTGAAGTTGACCTTAATTAAAATACATCAACCGCGTGTGTAACCGTGATGGTCTCTTTCCGGTGGAGTCGGGAAGTGAACACGGTGTTGGAGTTATGCTTGACGTAGGTTGTTCTAGGATCACTTCTTGATCATACTTTTATTGATCGTGCTTTGCCTTCTCTTCTCGCTCTCATTTGCGTATGTTAGCCACCATATATGCTAGTCGCTTGCTGCAGCTCCACCTCATACCTTTTACCTTACCCATAAGCTTAAATAGTCTTAATCGCGAGGGTGTGAGATTGCTGAGTCCCCGTGACTCACAGATACTTCCAAAACCAGCTTGCAGGTGCCGATGAGACCGTGCAGATGACGCAACCAAGCTCAGGAGGAGCTCGATGAAGATCTTGTCCTTTGTGTTGTTTCATTCTAGTTGATCAGTAGTGGAGCCCAGTTGGGGTCGATCGGGGACCTTGTCGCATTTGGGGTTCTTCTTTTATTTTGGTTTCGTAGTCAGACCTCGATTGTATCTGTTTGATGTAATGCTTTATTCATGTAATTGTGTGAAGTGGCGATTGTAAGCCAACTATGTATCTCTTTCCCTTATGTATTACATGGGTTGTGTGAAGATTACCTCACTTGCGACATTGCTTTCAATGCGGTTATGCCTCTAAGTCGTGCTTCGACACGTGGGAGATATAGCCGCATCGAGGGCGTTACATAGGGAGTAGAATTTCCCAAACGCATCACATAAATTCTCCTTAATGATGTCTCAGCAACTCCGGAGGAACTCGGAGGTGAACCGATCTGGCCCCGTCGCCTTGCCAGTTGGAAGAGCTTTGATCGGTCCCCAAATCTTGGCCTCCAAAAATATCTCATCTAGGGCCTCGATCAAAGGGGCTGACGTGTAGGACGTCCAACAAAAGAGAGAGGTCACGCTCCCCTGTGGACCCGGGGATGTTTGAGAAGTGGTCATAGGAAGCCTCGACGAGGGTCGTAGTTATCGTCGGTAAAATTTGAGACGTGGTTTGGGTCGGCATCGTCGGGAAGGTAAATCCATTCGCAATGACCTCATGCGTCCTATCTACGCCTACCTGGACCAATACCTCATACACCCCTTGACACATGGCAAGATTCCGACATCGACTCTCCTCCCGCTCGTTGATAAGATCAAGAAGAAGATCCCTACTCGATGGGCTTCCATCCTCTCCCATGGTAACCACCTGACCCTCATGCTACACGTTCTCTGTGTGATGCCCAACCACTTCCACATCACCATCGCGCTCAGCAAATCCATCCTCACATGAGTCAACCTGGTGATTCGTGTATTCCTCTTGGACGGATGCAAGGATATTAAGGGCAACCAATGCAAGGTCAGCTCATGCGTCTACTACCCTATCCAGCGTGGTGCCCTCGGCTTCTGTGATGTACACCATGATGGGCTCGCTCTATGCGCCAGATGGATTTGTCTCCAGCGCACTAACCCCTCGTGTCCTTGGACCCTGCTTTTAGTCCACTATAAATTGAGTTTTGAGCAATGTCTTACACGCAAGAAGAGGAATTAAGAAATGTGTAAAATACAATACCATGTATGTCATGGTGTTCATTTGACCTCATATTGCCTATACAGTTGGAGTTTATTAGCAAGTTCATGACAAATCCAGGTAAAGGTCACTAGGAAGCAATGAAGTGGATACTCAAGTATCTCAAAGAAACGTCTACATGATATTTATGCTTTGGAAGTCGTGATTGTGTATACATATTCAGATTATGTTGGTGATATCGATTGAAGAAAGTCAACCTCTGGACACCTGGTGACTTGTTTAGGGGTAGTAGTGTCATGGCAATCAAGGTTGCAAAATGTTTTTCTACATCGACCATAAAATTTGAATACATAGCCATAGTTGATGCTTGCAAAGAAGTGTTGTGGATGAAAAAACTTCTTGCAAGAGTGTTAAGGCATATCTCTCTCGATGTAGTTTTGGTGATTGATGACAACAAATTTGCGGACTAACCTTGTGCTTTGAGCATTTCAGAGATTCATCCTTTGGCTCGAGACGGTTTCTTTCCCCTTGGAGTGTTTTTCAAGACGGTGTAGCTCTTTCGTTTCCTGTTGGTGGATTAGTTTCGTAAGAGTCACCGTACTATCAAGAGGGGGTCCGCTTTGGTATGGCTGGGGTGGAATCATCACGTACACTTTCGTTTCACACCCTCTAGACCTTCCTGCGTCATTGGAGGTCTTATTCCATGTGGTTTGGGCAGTCTTTAGCCCCAGCGGTAGTACCGCGGTGCCCAGCGGTAGTACTGCTTGTGTGTCCTCAGCAGCAGTACCGCTGCGGTACCGGGCCACTACCCCTCGACTCGAGGGGGGCACTTCTCGTGTCGGTTGAGCGGCACTTACAGCGGTAGTAGGTGCAGTAGTACCGCTCGAGAGCGAGAGTACCGCCCTACCACCGCGGCAGTACCGCGCTGGGCCTGTCCGGTAGTACCGCGCTGGGCCAGTCCCTCTATCTTCAAGCCTTCTCTGGTTGGGTGGTAGTACTGTAAGGGGGAGCGGTAGTACCGCTGGGTCCAGCGGTAGTACCGCTGCCCACTGCGGTAGTACCGCCCTCTGCAGGGCTGTTTAGTGGGATGACGGTTGGATTGTTCCCCTCACTATAAAATGGGGTCCCCTTCTTCTTCGTTGACCCACCTCTTCCCCCAAAAAGCTCCATTATTGCTCCAAGCTCCATTTTCGCCCGATCTCTCTCTCTAGCCAACCAAACTTGTTGATTTGCTCGGGAGTAGTTGAGAAGGCCCCAATCTACACTTCCACCAAGAGATATTGATTCCCCCACTAATCCCTAGCAGATCTTTTTACTCTTGGGTGTTTGACCACCCTAGACGGTTGAGGTCACCACGGAGCCATAGTCCATTGTGGTGAAGCTTCGTGGTGTTGTTGGGAGCCTCCGATTGAGTTGTGAAGTTGGCCCCAACCTTGTTTGTAAAGGTCCGGTCGCCGCCTCCAAGGGTACCAATAGTGGAATCACGGCATCTCGCATTGTATGAGGGCGTGAGGAGAATACGATGGCCCTAGTGGCTTCTTGGGGAGCATTGTGCCTGCACACCGCTCTAACGGAGACGTACTTCCCCTCAAAAGGAAGGAACTTTGGTAACACATCCTCGTCTTCACGGGGTCCACTCTTGGTTATCTCTTACCTTTACTTGTGCAAGCTTATTAGTGTTACTTCTCTTGCTTGCGTATATGTTCGTTGTTGTTGCATCATATATGTTGCTCACCTAGTTGCACATCTAGACAACCTACTTTGATGCAAAGTTTAATTTGGTAAAGAAAAGTTAAAAATTGTTAGTTGCCTATTCACCCCCTCCCCTCTAGTCAACCATATCGATCCTTTCAATTGGTATCAGAGCCTCGTCTCTTTACTAAGGACTTTGCCATCCGAAGAGTATGGTTGACACCATAGACGGTGTGGAGGAGAACTCCGGTGTAAATCCGATCTCGTCTACGGGTGATGGGGGAACCTCGGTCTCCCGTGAGGAATTCAATGTAGCCTTGGAGACATTGAAAACCTCAATGACGACCGAGGTTGAAAGCATGTTTACTAAATTCATTGAAGGGCTTAAACTATCCACCGCATCGTTGAAAGTGGGTGATCCCACCGACAAGGTGACAGATGCTATCTCCGACAAGGGGGGAGGGCTAGTAGTTAAAAGGCTCCTTCTTCTAGTGGTAAAAATGGCACCGACATCTTTGCCCATGTGGAACCACCACTTGTTTATGGTGGACCGATTCCTTCCACTCATTTGAATCATGTTGGTCCTCCCCCTAATATTGTGAAAAATGAGGACTTTGATTCTTGGGTTTATCACTTTAAGCGTCATTTAAATCATGTGAACACTAATCTTTGGAGAATCATTGAAGAAGGTTTCCATCCGCATGATCCAAGCAACTTCACTCCTCGAGAAGCCGCGGATAATCAATTCAATGAGAATGCTCTCTTCATCATTCAAGATGCAATTCGACCCAAAGATCTACCTCATGTTCGGCCCTTCGCCTTGGCCAAAGATGCATGGCTTTGTGTTGTCTCTCTCTACCGGGGAAGCGCAAGCATTCAACGCTCCAACTATGAATTAGTGCAAGATGAAGCCGATGATTTTGCAATGAAAGAAGATGAAGAACCTCGTGAGCTTTATCGGAGAGTAACCAAACTCGCGGTCTCACTCCGAGATCATGGGAGCAAGGACACGGATGACAATTGGATCAAGCGCAAATTCCTCAAGGCAATGATGCCTTACCACAAGGCCATGTCCTCCGTCATTCATCAAAGGACGGACTTCCACACTTTGACCTCAAGTGAAGTGTTGGATGAGTTTGTGGCTATGAACATCTTGTACAAGACCGCCGACAATGCGGTGCTTCGCTCTCAAAGGGCAAAGAAGCCCAACCTTGCATTGAAGGCCAAGGTTTGCATTGAAGAAGAAGAAGAGGAAGAAGAGGAAATCAACCCTGAAGATACAAAGTATGCCTATCATGAACACATGGCACTTGCTTCAAGGCAATTTTGGAGCAAGAAAAACTCAAGGCCAAACTTCAACAAGAACAACTAAAGTGGAACGAAGAGCAAGCAACGTGTAAGGACTTGCTACAATTGTGGCAATGTGAGTCATTTTGTTGCGGAGTGCCCATATGAGAAGAGGGAAGACAATGGTGGCAAGCTCATTCGAAAGGACAAAGCCAAGTCTTTCCCCAACAAGAGCAACTTCACTAAGAAAACCCCTCACAAGGCGTTGGTGGTTCAAGAAGAGTACCATGAGGATGATGATGATGATGATGATGGTGGTGGTGGTGGTGGTGAGTCGGTTGCCATGGCCTCTGTTGCCATTGCAAAAACTCCACGAATATCTCTCTTCGACTCACCCAATGAGAACATCACCGCCAAGTGCCTCATGGCTAAAGCCACCAACAAGGTAACTCCCAACATCAAAGCTACCATCATTAATAATCCTTCCTTGACGGATTGCATTGATGAATGTGAGGGACCTAATGTGGAGGAAAATGAGTTTGAGTCCTTTAAGGGTAAACTCAAGGGTAAAACCAAGAAGCATTTTGTTGCTCTCTTGGAACAACTTGGTGAAGCCCATGACGTGATCGAGGCTCATGAAGATACTATCTCCAAGATGGAGGGGCATAGTCGTGACTATGCCGATGAGATTTCAGATCTTTCCAATGCTCTTGAAGAAGAGCATGGTCTTCGTTTGGCTCTTGAGGAGTCACACAACGTTAATAATGCTAAGTTAAAGAAAGATTTGGATCATGCTCTTGTTGTTTCTCGTGTGCTAAACTCCGAGAAGGCCAAACTTGGGGTTGATCTTGCTAGACTCAAAGAGGAGTTTGATCTACTTGACAAGGCTCATAAGGTCTTAAAGGGTGCTCATGCTAGCCTCAAAGAGTCTCATGATCAACTTCAAGTAAAGCTAACCAAGGAGAAAGCCACTTTTCCTCGTACGATGTTAATTGATAATGCAAATGCTACTAACCCGTGTTGTGAGCATGTGCATCTTGTTGAGGGAGAACGCTAAGCTAAAGGTGCAACTTGAGAAAGGTCTTGTGTCTTGCATACAAGGCGAGAAGAGCCTCAACGACCTCTTGACCAACCAAAAGGGAGTTGTGGGCAAGGAAGGGATTGGGTACGTGCCCAAGTCCAAGAACAAGAAGAAGAATGACAAGGCCAAATGACCTCCTTCTCTCAAGCAAACCTTTGTGAAGGAGGGTGAGGGTGCTACTAAGGAGAAGGAGAAAAACTTCATGAGGGGTAGTGATGCCAAGAAGGGAAATGCTCCCCTTCCCAACAAAGCCGGCGACTTTAATGGTTCCTATGTGTTGTGCCGCGCTAGAGATGGGCATGTTTATGCCAAATTTGTTGGTTCTCCTTATGAGTACATTGAATGGTCTATTAGGGTTCCTAAGACCCTTGTTACTAACATCAAAGGACCCATTACAAAATGGGTACCTAAAACCAAGCATTGATATCTTGTAGGTGTTTGCTTCTGGTGGGGGATCATGGTTGCTCGATAGTGGAGCTACTAATCATATGACCGAAAGCAAGTACTTGGTGGTGGACGTGCAAAATATTCCATCCATGCCCACCAATGTCGAGTGGGGTGATGCCTCATCTTCTAAGGTATTGGGACTCGGCAAAGTTGTCATTTCTCATGATCTTACGATCGAGAAGGTCATGCTTGTTGAGTCCCTTGCATACAATTTACTTTTCGCTCGTCAACTAGCACTCATGTGCTTTGCCACTTTCTTTGATATTGATTCCGTGGCCCTCTTGTGGAGCAAGACTCTTAAAGTAGTCTTTGTTGGGCATGTCAAGAACGGTCTCTATGTGATTAACTTTTCAAAGCGACCGACTAAGACCGCGACATGCCTATGGCTAAAGTTGACGTGGGATGGCTTTGGCATCGCCGTTTATCCCACGTCAATATGAGATCTTTGCAAAATCTTCTCAAGGGGGACCATGTCCGTGGACTAACAAATGTTAATTTTGCCAAAGATCGTGCTTGCAGTGCTTGCATCGTAGGAAAGCTACATGAGAAGGCTCACCCTCCCACGACTATCATCTACTCGAAGAGGCCTTTGGAGCTCCTTCACTTGGATCTCTTTGGACCTCCATCCTTTGATAGTCTTGGGGGTAGAAAGTATTTCTTGGTGATTGTAGATGACTATTCAAGATACACTTGGGTATATTTCTTCAAGAGGAAGAGCGAGACCCAACAAACCGTCATCGACTTTGCAAATGAAGCTCAACGACAACACAATGCAAAGATCTTGACAAAAAGAAGTGACAACGGCTCCGAGTTCAAGAACTACACCTTGGATGAGTTTTTGAGTGATGAGGGAATCAAGCATCAATATTCCGCACCTTATACCCCTCAACAAAATGGTGTAGTGGAGAGGAAGAACCAGACGTTGATGGATGCGGCAAGGACCATGATGGCGGAGTTCAAGTCTCCCTATGACTTTTGGGCCGAAGCCATCAACACCGCGTGCCATGCATCTAATCGGCTCTACCTCCGCAAAGGCTTGAACAAGACTCCATATGAGATACTCACCGGTAACAAGCCCAACCTCAAGTACTTCCGGGTGTTCGGGTGTAAGTGTTTCATTCTCAAGAAAGGTGTCTGTTTGTCTAAATTTGAGGCTAGAGCTTATGAGGGCATATTTGTTGGTTATGCTACAAACTCTCATGCTTACCATGTTCTCAATAAGTCCACAGGACTTATTGAGGAAATGTGTAAAGTGGAGTTTGATGAGAATAACGGCTCCCAAGTGGAGCAAAGTGGTACTTGTGTTGTAGGTGATGAAATTCCTCCCCAAGCCATAAGAAGAATGGGTATTGGTCATATCCTACCCATTGAGGAACCCCTGTGGCCGAAGGAGAAGGACAATGTTCTACTCAAGTGGAACCTTCACCAACCCAAGACCCACACGCTTCCGAAGAACAAAGTGAGGGCCCTCAAGCTCAAGAACAAGACCAAGGGCAAGATCAATCTCAAGATGGTGTTGTAACATCAAGTGATGCCCAAGGTCAAGCTCCCTCCTCTGAGCAAGTTCAAGATGAAGAGCTTCCACGAGATCAAGAACAAGCTCAAGATGACGCTCAAGATGATCAAGTGACCACTCCTCGTCTCACCCCCGAGGAGGAATTCGAGCGTTGTGCCGCCAAGGTTGCTTCCAAGCTCTCCACCAAGGATCATCTCATGATGAATGTGCTTGGAAGCTTAAGAAAGGGGGTAAGCACTCGTAGACAATTAGCAAACTATTGTGAACATCACGCGTTTGTCTCTTGTGTTGAACCCCAAAAGGTCTATGAGGCGCTCGAAGATCCGGATTGGCTCAATGCCATGCATGAAGAACTCAACAACTTCGAGCGCAACGAAGTGTGGAGATTGGTGCCAAGGCCAATGGGGAACCACAATGTAATTGGAACCAAGTGGATATTCAAGAACAAGCAAGATGCTCATGGGATTATCATTCGCAACAAGGCTCGTTTGGTAGCACAAGGCTACTCCCAGGTCGAGGGTATCGACTACGGTGAAACCTTTGCTCCTGTTGCTCGTCTTGAATCCATTCGCATGTTGATTGCATATGCTTCTCATCATAACTTTAAGTTACAACAAATGGATGTGAAGAGTGCTTTTATTAATGGTCCTATTAATGAATTGGTTTATGTCAAGCAACCCCCCGGGTTCGAGGATCCCTACTTTCCCGATCACCTGTATCAACTCGATAAGGCACTCTATGGCCTTAAACAAGCCCCACATGCGTGGTATGACCACCTTACCGAGTTGTTACAAGACCGTGGTTTTGAAGTTGGGCTAATCGACCCCACTCTTTTTACCAAGAAGGTCAAAGGGGAGTTGTTTGTGTGCCAATTATATGTTGATGATATTATCTTTGGTTCCCCTAACAAAGCTTTCAATGAGGAATTTTCTGCTCTTATGACCTCAAAGTTCAATGATGATATTATCTTTGGTGTGACAATGAAAGTGCCATCAAGATTTCTCTCAATCCAGTGCAACACTTCAAGACAAAACATATTGAGATTAGGTATCATTTCATCCGGGATCACATTAGGCGAGGGGAGATCGAGCTTATCTATAACACCCATGATGCGGCTATATCTCCCACGTGTCGGAGCACGACTTACAGGCATAACCGCATTGTAGGCAATGTCTCAAGAGAGGTAATCTTCACACAACCCATGTAATTAATAAGGAAAGGGATACATAGTTGGCTTATAATCGCCACTTCACACAATACATGAAAATAAAGCATTACAACATCCAGATACAATCAGGGTCCGACTACGGAACCAAAATAAAAGAAGACTACCCCTAATGCTACAAATCCCCGATCGCCCCAACTGGGCTCCACTACTGATCAAATAGAAATGGAACAACATAACGAACACGAACTTCATTGAGCTCCTCCTTGAGCTCGGATGCGTCACCTGCAAGGTACCAACGGCACCTGCAAACTAGTTTTGGAAGTAAACTGTGAGTCACGGGGACTCAGCAATCTCACACCCTCGCGATCAAGACTATTTAAGCTTATAGGTAGGGTAAAAGGAATGATGTGGAGCTGCAGCAAGCACTAGCATATATGGTGGCTAACATACGCAAATGAGAGCGAGAAGAGAAGGCAAAGGCACGATCGATAAACTATGATCAAGAAGTGATCCTAGAACAACCTACGGTCAAGCATAACTCCAACATCGTGTTCACTTCCCGGGCCCCGCCGAGAAGAGACCATCATGGCTACACACGCGGTTGATGTATTTTAATTAAGATAAGTTTCGGGTTTTCTACAACCGGACATTAACAAATTCCCATCTGCCCATAACCACGGGCACGGCTTTTGAAAGTTCAAATCCCTGCAGGGGTGTCCCAACTTAGCCCATCACAAGCTCTCATGGTTAACGAAGGATATTCCTTCTCCCAAGAAGACCCGATCAGACTCGGAATCCCGGTTACAAGACATCTCGACAATGGTAAAACAAGACCAGCAAAGCCACCCGAATGTGCCGACAAATCCCGATAGGAGCTGCACATATCTCGTTCTCAGGGCACACCGGATAAGCAATCCGTACAACTAAAACCAACCCTCGAGTTTCCCCGAGGTGGCGCTGGAAGGGGCTCTAGTTTGGACCAACACTCAGAGGAGCACTGGCCCGGGGGGGTTAAATAAAGATGACCCTCGGGCTGGCCGACCCAAGGGAAAAAGAGGCTAGGAGGCGAATGGTAAAACCAATGTTGGGCCTTGCTGGAGGAGTTTTATTCAAGGCGAGCTATCAAGGGGTTCCCATTATAACCCAACCGTGTAAGGAATGCAAAATCAAGGAACATAACACCGGTATGACGGAAACTAGGGCGGCAAGAGTGGAACAAAACACCAGGCATAAGGCCGAGCCTTCCACCCTTTACCAAGTATATAGATGCATTAATATAATAAGAGATATTGTGATATCCCAACAATAAACATGTTCCAACAAGGAACAAACTCCAATCTTCACCTGCAACTAACAACGCTATAAGAGGGGCTGAGCAAAGCGGTATACTTGCCAAACAATGGTTTGCTAGGACAAGGTGGGTTAGAGGTTTGACATGGCAATATGGGAGGCATGATAAGAAAGTGGTAGGTATCGTAGCATAGGCATAGCAAAAGAGCGAGCATCTAGCAAGCAAAGATAGAAGTGATTTCGAGGGTATGGTCATCTTGCCTGCAAAGTTCTCCGAGAAGACGAAAGCTTGATCCTCGAAAACGTACTCAACGGGTACCTCGAACACGAGCTCGTCTCCCGGCTCTACCCAAGACAACAACACAAGCAAAGGGAACAACAATCAACCTCGGTGCAATGCATAAGCAACATGATGCAAAACATGGCATGATATGTGGGACGTGATATGCGATGCATATGCATGCTTCGGAAAGGAAAGATTGAACCTGGCCTCAACTTGGAAAACCAAGAGCGCCGCTGGAAAGATGAGTTGATTTCGGTCGAAATCGATATAAAGATCACCGGAATCGGATGCACGGTTTGGAAATGGCCAGCAAAACAAATATGGCACCGATCTGCGATTAACAGCACGAGGCCATCTAAATACATCAAGAACAACAAGCTACTGCACTCTAACATAGCAACAAAATACATGGCAGGGATCCACTCAAGATGCTTGACAAAATATGAACATTGAGCTACGGCTAATTCACTCAATAGCAAGTTCAAACAAGCATGGCCAAAGTGCAAAAGATAACAGGTTACAGACTTAACGAAAATAACATGTCAGGAATTTAACATCAGGAAGCAATGTTTAGAGCACAATAACAACATGCTACAGGAACATATCATGGCAAATCAAGGCATGGCATGAAGCTACTCAAAGCATACAACAAAAGTCCCTTACTGACCATAAGCCAAAAGGGGTCAGAAAATACAATGGCAACCATGTGAACATAGCAATTATCGTTACCAGATTCAGACTTAGTAGAAGACTGGAACATGGCAAAACAGATATCAAGTAGGCATTTTTACGAGCTCGATGCACTCACCACAAGGCATTGCATGACAAACTAAGCATACACCCAGGAAATATACATGGCATAGAAGCTAAACATGGCAAGAACAACAACATAGCATGCACGGATCAACTACAACAACCTCGGCAAAAATGCTTAACATGTAAACATTCTACTAGGAACATTTTATAGCAAAAGTAGAGCTCGATTGACTCAAGCTAGGGTGCTCCATAATTGCAAACAAAGACATGGATGGATATAGCACCACAATAACTACAAAACATCCTTACTGATCATGCTCAAAAGAGGCACGGATCACTCGGTAGCAACATGAACACATGGCATAAAAATATTGACAGGACAATGACTTAGAATATTTCTAAGTCCCTGAAATCAGCAACATTGAGAGGGCTACTTTGCATGCTTGTGCTAGTCACCACAGAGATCACAAAAATACATGACATACACCCCTGGAAAGATGGCATGGCATACTTCAAAACACGTGTAGAGCTCAAGTTCATAGGAGGCACACATCAATCATGGCAAAAAAGGCAAATGTCCAATTACTGATAATAAACTGAAACTAACAGAAACTAGCACTCTCCCAATAGCATTTAGGGCATCCAGATGAGCTCAAATGAACATGATGCAATGAGATGAAATGAAGTACTCGTCGAGACGAACAATTTGATATGCTACACGCCCAAAATGGAGCTACGGATGCTAAGTTATGATACGATGAAAAATCCTAAAATATCTAGGACAGAAGAGAAAGTCAACCCTCGAGATCTAGGGTTTCGGTGGCACGGATGTCGAGGTTGGCCGGATCTCTCGCCGGAGTAGGGGAAGACGGCCGGAGAAGCTCGGGGAGGTTGTCCCGGCCCGGATCTGGCCGGATCTGGCTGGCGACGAGCTGGGCGACGGCGGATGGACGGCGCTGGCGACATGGCAAGGCAGGGAGGTGCGGACTCCACCGCGGCGGCGTCGGGCGGAGGAGTGCGGCGGGGACGGGCGGCGCGGCGCCGGCATGACGTGGCGGCGCGGACGACGGCCGGCGGGAGGAGAAAGGCGGCGGAGGGCGGTGCCGGCGGAAGGAGCCGCGG
>NC_041382.1:745620025-745640578 GCF_002162155.2 Triticum dicoccoides | reverse complement strand
CCGCGGGCTCGGGCACGGGCACACGCGGGTGAGCGGCGGCGCAGCCGGACGGGCTCGGGCAGGCCGAGCGCGGGCCGCGGCGGGCCGGCGGGCGCGGGCGGTGGCGCTGCCACATGTCGCGTCCGGGTTGGGCGAGGGCGCGGTGAGGTGGCGCGCTCTGATTGGTCGGAGTGAGGTGGCTGAGGGCGGTGGACATGTCCGGCCGGCGGTGGGAAGTTTTGTCCGGCGGCGCGAGGAGCGGGGCTAGGGTTTCATCTGCGCGAAAAATCCGGGAGGCACACATATATATAGGTAGAGGGAGCTAGGAGAGTCCAAATGAGGTACAATTTTCGGCCACACGATCATGAACGAACGACCTAGATGATGGAGGAGGTTTAGGTGGGTTCTGGGCCACTTTGGAGAGGTGTTGGGCTGCAACACACACGAGGCCTTTACGGTTCCACGGTTAACCGTTGGAGTATCAAACGAAGTCCAAATGGCACAAAACTTGAGAGGCTGTCTACCGGTAGTAAACCAAGGCCGCTTGGCAAGTCTCGGTCCAACCCGAGAACGTTTAACACCCGCACACAAAGAGATGTAAAAGGGGACACCGGAGGACATAGGAGCGCCGGAATGCAAAACGGACAACGGGGAAAATGCTCGGATGCATGAGACGAACATGTATGCAAATGCGGTGCACATGATGACATGATATGAAAAATATGACACGCAAGCAAAAGACAAGGCAACAACAACGAATAACTGGAAGACACCCGGCACATCGGTCTCGGGGCTTTACAACACTCCACCACTACGAGAGGATCTCGTCCCGAGATCTAGAATGGCACCGGAGGGAAAACGGAGGAGAAAGAGAAGAGGTAAAAACTAAGTTGCTTCTTTGACAAACGAGTGAAACCAAAGAACCTTGAAAGGTTGAACAAATTGAAAGAAAGAATACAACGAAGATGAAAAAAGTTGAAAACACTCCGTTAGGAAAAAGGAACATCACGAAAACCTTGTAGGTTGAAAGACATAAGAAAAAGGTTACAATGGATAAGAAGTACATGCAAGCACTCCGATAGAAACGAAATGTACAAGAAATGATAAGATCAATTACGACAACACTCCAGTTGAAAAGAGATGAACGACTTGATATGATGAAAAGAACTTGAGAAAAAGGCACAACACTCCGGTTAAATGGATTAGCACGAAAAGAAACACGATCCTCAACCTTCGAGATGATGAGAGGAGAGAGCAACAACACAATGCCTCCGAAACAAATGAGAGAATGGAATGAAATGAACGGGGAAGAAAACAAGATCTTGGTAGAGCATGCTTACAATAAATTCTAGAACGGAGTTGTTGGATTAACCACAACGGAAAGATAAGCTTGATGTGGGCTTATAGAAGACATCTCAAAAATTATGAAGTGAAATTCTGCCACCAACGGAAACGATAGATTGGATTGATATGAACAAGAAGAGGAGGAACTTAATTCACCGGGAGGATGGATGAAGAACTTGGGTCATTTATGAGCACCATAAATAGCAATAATCCTTAGGGAAGGCTTTAGGTGAAACATGACACAAGATAACTCCAACGAAGAGGTTGATGAATTAAAACTACCTCATTCTTAACAACATGTGAATCATGAAACATGAACTCAAATTATCAAGAATGACATAACACCATCTCAAAAGATAAGATAGGAAGAACTGCTCTCCAGATTGCAAGATGAAGAATGCTTGAGCTCCCTTGAAAAGAATCTTGATGAACACTTCGAGAAGGAATTAAATCCTTGATGAACCATCATGTAGAACCTTCATGAAGAACTCCGGTAAACAAAAGAATGATCAAACGAAAGGAAAGAGAGGTTGAAAACACAAGGTGAATCCTTGTAATGATTGGATGAAGCTTTGCAACGAGATAAAGTGGAAACTTTGAACTCCGGGAGAAAAGATAAAGCATCTCAAACCAAGACTGTGATATGAAGAACCTCCGAAATAAAGAATTGAATTCACTCGATGAAACAAGAATAAGAATTATATTATGCTTATCCTTAACCAATTAAATTGATGACAAACAATGGATTTGGCATACTACTTATTCTCGTTGAAGAGGATTAAGAGAGATATAGCACAAACTTGGGAAGGTCTTCAACGGTCCACCGGTAGGGTTGGGAAGAACGAATAAATTGATACAATAACAAGGGAAGGGAAACGTTGAACGAACCACCGGTAAGAATTGAAAATGAACGAAGAAAAGATAAAGAAACACCGGGAATAATTTGTAAATGAACGAAGATGCTTGAGAGAATTTAGATACATGAGAACGAAGAGATCACGAGCTGGTAAAAGAATACTTGAATGATGCACCGGTATGATTTGGAGGATGAGAGCTGAAAGCTGGAAAGAATAATTCTGAGATGATGCCCTCCGAAGAATTAGACTGAAAAGACTCCTGGTTTTCTCTGGAAGGATGAAAAGAATTCTCACAATCAAAAAAATTATGAAAGGACGGCATCAAGCTAGAATCACGAATCTTTGAGAGAACGGATAAGAATTGAGAGAAACTCTTCTTCGTCTTCAAAATCCGAGAATGACGACGAGAAACACCACCATGAATTGTTGAAGCACTCCGGAATTAAAATTGAAAAGGTTGACCCAACGGTGAAACGAGTTTGATAGATCTTGGAGAAACACATTTGACTGATGATAAATCATTCTTACATCAAACTTCAAAAAGAAATTTGAGGATAGCTCCGGGAAAATAAGAAGAGTCAGGTAAGATCCTGGGGAAGACCTGTGGGTTAGGGCCCACTCAAAAGATACACCGTTGAAATGATTGCTTGAAAAGAGAGATTGCACCGATTGAATTAAATGGCTTGAATAAGATAACAACCTCGAGATAGGTTGAACGGATCTTGAATGAAAAGACGAGCCTTCTGAGATATCTTCAGCACTCCAGAACAAATGTATAGTGGGAGGTAAATGATTAAGAGGTGCACCGACATGAGAAGATATTTTAAATAAGGAAAGGAATGATCAACACCGAAAGCTTGAATTGAAACCATCGGAGAAGAAAAGAATGAAGAATGACGAACTTGAAGCTTCCTTAGCATCTTCATGAGAATCACCGAATAAGAACATTGACAGAAAGGAATGGAGAGACTTCCATCAATAAAAGGATACTTGATTAAGATATATGAGTCCTTGAAGAAAAACAAGGGTGGGAGGGTGGGAAAATCAAAGACTTGGGACGGATGAAGCAAACACCGTTGAGAAGAACTGATAATTGATCTTACGAATGGGGAGAATGATGGGATCATTCCGAAGAGAAGCATGCCGGTTGGAAAGAATTGACAAGTCAATATCGATGATCAAGAAGGATTAGTATTCACATAGGAATATGAGAACACCACTTAGGGAAGGTATGGAATCAACATTTGACTTTGAAGCAACTCAAATACCACAACTCAAAACAAAACAAAGCATTGGCTTGCAAAATAAGCCGGAACAAACATATGATAGAGATTTCGTCTGAAGTTTTCGTGGTGGGGCCTACACAGGCTCGATCGTGCAGCACCATCATGTACAAGGCAGTGCACATGACATACGAAGTGTCCCCGAGTCAGCATAGCCAAGGACTCTTTAAGACACAACGAGACCACTATAAAACCAACCGTGGATAGGCGGACCACTAGACGTCGAACCCCAATTTCATATCATACATCTGTCGGAAAGATATCCTAGGAGCTACTTGAATTCCCACTTATAAACTCCCGAAATTTTCCGATTATGCAATCAGGTGTTTGGGATACAGGGGAAGCATAATATCTCGCCCAAACTAGCAAATCCTACATCCAGCTGTATCCATCCTTCAACACATAATCAAGAAACCTTCGGAAATCGTTTACCTCAGCCTTCGAAAAGCATCCGTTATACGAGTTATGGCAATACTCCCAAACTCCCGCCCCAGTACTGGGTGGAGTCGAGGTTATCTCACCAACAACTGCATAAAAGAGATTTTCAATGTCGGCGAAACTCAGGTATTCCAGAATTGCAACGATAAAATTGTGACGACAACACCTCGGAGCTCAACTCCCCAGGACACTGCCACAACCCCTAAATGTAAGGAGGCACCAAGAACAATGTTCTCGTCACAAAACCATCGAAATGATTCCAAGATACCCGCGTGATCCTAAAAAAATTTAGTGAAATTTGAGAAGAGAAGAGTCAAAACTCTACGTCAGGATACCTCACCAGAGCGACGAAGGGACTGAGGAGTAAAAAGAATCCTACTCTCCGATATATATAATCCTAAAAGACTCAAAACATTTTTCTAAACTCAATAACGCCAACGATTCGATCAAGCAGGGGGCTCCTAAGTCGGGGAAGGCTCTGATACCAACTTGTAACACCCACGATGCGGCTATATCTCCCACGTGTCGGAGCACGACTTAGAGGCATAACCGCATTGTAGGCAATGTCGCAAGAGAGGTAATCTTCATACAACCCATGTAATGAATAAGGAAAGGGATACATAGTTGGCTTACAATCGCCACTTCACACAATACATGAAAATAAAGCATTACAACATCTAGATACAATCAGGGTCCGACTACGGAACCAAAATAAATGAAGACTACCCCTAATGCTACAGATCCCCGATCACCCCAACTGGGCTCCACTACTGATCAACTAGAAATGGAATAACATAACGAACACGAACTTCATCGAGCTCCTCCTTGAGCTCGGATGCGTCACCTGCACGGTATCAATGGCACCTGCAAACTGGTTTTGGAAGTAAACCGTGAGTCACGTTGACTCAGCAATCTCACACCCTCACGATCAACACTATTTAAGCTTATAGGTAGGGTAAAAGGTATGAGGTGGAGCTGCAGCAAGCACTAGCATATATGGTGGCTAACATATGCAAATGAGAGCGAGAAGAGAAGGCAAAGACACGATCGATAAACTATGATCAAGAAGTGATCCTTGAACAACCTACGGTCAAGCATAACTCCAACACCGTGTTCACTTCCCGGGCCCCACCGAGAAGAGACCATCACGGCTACACACGCGGTTGATGTATTTTAATTAAGATAAGTTTCGGGTTTTCTACAACCGGACATTAACAAATTCCCATCTGCCCATAACCACGGGCACGACCTTCGAAAGTTCAAATCCCTGCAGGGGTGTCCCAACTTAGCCCATCACAATCTCTCATGGTCAACGAAGGATATTCCTTCTCCCAGGAAGACCCGATCAGACTCGGAATCCCGGTTACAAGACATCTCGACAATGGTAAAACAAGACCAGCAAAGCCACCCGACTGTGCCGAAAAATCCTGATAGGAGCTGCACATATCTCGTTCTCAGGGAACACCGGATAAGCAATCCGTACAACTAAAACCAACCCTCGAGTTTCCCCGAGGTGGCGCTGCAAGGAGCTCTAGTTTGGACCAACACTCAGAGGAGCACTGGCCCGGGGGGTTAAATAAAGATGACCCTCGGGCTGGCCGACCCAAGGGAAAAAGAGGCTAGGAGGCGAATGGTAAAACCAATTTTGGGCCTTGCTGGGGGAGTTTTATTCAAGGCGAACTGTCAAGGGGTTCCCTATATAACCCAACCGTGTAAGGAACGTAAAATCAAGGAACATAACACCGGTATGACGGAAACTAGGGCGGCAAGATTGGTACAAAACACCAGACATAAGGCCGAGCCTTCCACCATTTACCAAGTATATAGATGCATTAATATAATAAGAGATATTGTGATATCCCAACAATAAACATGTTCCAACAAGGAACAAACTCCAATCTTCACCTGCAACTAACAACGCTATAAGAGGGGCTGAGCAAAGCGGTAACATAGCCAAACAACGGTTTGCTAGGACAAGGTGGGTTAGAGGTTTGACATGGCAATATGGGACGCATGATAAGCAATTGGTAGGTATTGTAGCATAGGCATAGCAAAAGAGCGAGCATCTAGCAAGCAAAGATAGAAGTGATTTCGAGGGTATGGTCATCTTGCCTGCAAAGTTCTCCGAGAAGACGAAAGCTTGATCCTCGAAAACATACTCAACGGGTACCTCGAACACGAGCTCGTCTCCCGGCTCTACCCAAGACAACAACACAAGCAAAGGGAACAACAATCAACCTCGGTGCAATGCACAAGCAACATGATGCAAAACATGGCATGATATGTGGGACGTGATATGCGATGCATATGCATGCTTCGGAAAGGAAAGATTGAACCTGGCCTCAACTTGGAAAACCAAGAGCGCCGCTGGAAAGATGAGTTGATTTCGGTCGAAATCGATATAAAGATCACCGGAATCGGATGCACGGTTTGGAAATGGCCAGCAAAACAAATATGGCACCGATCTGCGATTAACAGCACGAGGCCATCTAAATACATCAAGAACAACAAGCTACTGCACTCTAACATAGCAACAAAATACATGGCAGGGATCCACTCAAGATGCTTGACAAAATATGAACATTGAGCTACGGCTAATTCACTCAATAGCAAGTTCAAACAAGCATGGCCAAAGTGCAAAAGATAACAGGTTACAGACTTAACGAAAATAACATGTCAGGAATTTAACATCAGGAAGCAATGTTTAGAGCACAATAACAACATGCTACAGGAACATATCATGGCAAATCAAGGCATGGCATGAAGCTACTCAAAGCATACAACAAAAGTCCCTTACTGACCATAAGCCAAAAGGGGTCAGAAAATACAATGGCAACCATGTGAACATAGCAATTATCGTTACCAGATTCAGACTTAGTAGAAGACTGGAACATGGCAAAACAGATATCAAGTAGGCATTTTTACGAGCTCGATGCACTCACCACAAGGCATTGCATGACAAACTAAGCATACACCCAGGAAATATACATGGCATAGAAGCTAAACATGGCAAGAACAACAACATAGCATGCACGGATCAACTACAACAACCTCGGCAAAAATGCTTAACATGTAAACATTCTGCTAGGAACATTTTATAGCAAAAGTAGAGCTCGATTGACTCAAGCTAGGGTGCTCCATAATTGCAAACAAAGACATGGATGGATATAGCACCACAATAACTACAAAACATCCTTACTGATCATGCTCAAAAGAGGCACGGATCACTCGGTAGCAACATGAACACATGGCATAAAAATATTGACAGGACAATGGCTTAGAATATTTCTAAGTCCCTGAAATCAGCAACATTGAGAGGGCTACTTTGCATGCTTGTGCTAGTCACCACAGAGATCACAAAAATACATGACATACACCCCTGGAAAGATGGCATGGCATACTTCAAAACACATGTAGAGCTCAAGTTCATAGGAGGCACACATCAATCATGGCAAAAAAGACAAATGTCCAATTACTGATAATAAACTGAAACTAATAGAAACTAGCACTCTCCCAATAGCATTTAGGGCATCAAGATGATCTCAAATGAACATGATGCAATGAGATGAAATGAAGTACTCGTCGAGACGAACAATTTGATATGCTACACTCCCAAAACGAAGCTACGGATGCAAAGTTATAATGCGATGAAAAAGCCTAAAAATATCTGGGACAGAAGAGAAAGTTAACCCTCGAGATCTAGGGTTTCGGTGGCACGGATGTCGAGGTTGGCCGGATCTCTCGCCGGAGTAGGGGAAGACTGCCGGAGAAGCTCAGGGAGGTTGTCCCGGCCCGGATCTGCTCGGATCCGGCCAGCGACGAGCTGGGCGACGGCAAATGGACGGAGCCGACGACATGGCGAGGTGGGGAGGCTTGCGGCGGGGACGGGCGGCACGGTGCCAGCGTGACGTGGCAGCGCTGACGGCGGCCGGCGGGAGGATAAAGGCGGCGGAGGGCGGTGCCAGCAGAAGGAGCCAAGGGCTCAGGCGCGGGCACTCGCGGGTGAGCGGCGGCACAGCTGGATGGGCTCGGGCGGGCCGAGCGCGGGCCGCAGTGGGCAGGCTGGCGCGGGGCGGTGGCGCTACCACATGTCGCGTAAGGGTTGGGCGAGGGCGAGGGCGCGGTGAGGTGACGCGCTCCGATTGGTCGGAGTGAGGTGGCTGAGCGCGGCGAGGGCGGTGGGAAGTTTTGTCCGGTGGCGCGAGGAGCGGGGCTAGGGTTTCATCTGTGCGAAAAATCCGGGAGGCACACATATATATTGGTAGAGGGAGCTAGGAGAGTCCAAATGAGGTACGGTTTTCGGCCACGCGATCGTGAACGAACGACCTAGATTATGGAGGAGGTTTAGGTGCGTTTTGGGCCACTTAGGAGAGGTGTTGGGCTGCAACACACACGAGGCCTTTACGGTTCCTCGGTTAACTGTTGGAGTATCAAATGAAGTCCAAATGGCACGAAACTTGACAGGTGGTCTACCGGTAGTAAACCAAGGCCGCTTGGCAAGTCTCAGTCCAATCCGAGAACGTTTAACACCGGCACACGAAGATATGTAAAAGGGGACACCGGAGGACATAGGAGCACCGGAATGCAAAATGGACAATGGGGAAAATGCTCGGATGCATGAGACGAACATGTATGCAAATGCGATGCACATGATGACATGATATGAAAAACATGACACGCAAGCAAAAGACAAGGCAACAACAGCGAATAACTGGAAGACACCCGCACATCGGTCTCGGGGCGTTACAACACTCCACCACTACGAGAGGATCTCGTCCCGAGATCTAGAATGGCGCGGGAGGGAAAACGGAGGAGAAAGAGAAGAGGTAAAAACTAAGTTGCTTCTTTGACAAACGAGTGAAACCAAAGAACCTTGAAAGGTTGAACAAATTGAAAGAAAGAATACAACAAAGATGAACAAAGTTGAAACACAACTAACCAGTACACACCCATTCCACATTCTGCTGCCGGGAATCACCCTAGGCAACGTTCAAGAAAAACTCTAAGACGGGGAGGCTACAACCTCGAATAGCATGGGATCAAATTTATATCGCACGCTCTAAGTGGTGCCCCCCTCTCGGTCCCAACCGGAAACACCCATGCCCCCTGACCGGATGACGGGCTTTAATCCAGGGCCATGGAACCCTCATCACGGCCCCTCAATTTGGTGTGTACAAGGAAAGGGGTTTGCAACTTACTAAACTGCATTCTTTGCAGAAAAACATGTGGTAGCACAGAAGGGGACGAACGGGAACAAGACTTGATCCACGTTAATACTGGAGTTAAACATTTGATATAAAACTGGCATGCTTCAACAATACCAGCTTGCAACCTATCATGCCACCACATGATCAGGTTATATCATCATCAGAAGAACGCATCATATCGAAGCTCACTCGCAGCTTACTTTGCATGAAATATAACCTTCACAAATGCTCATATAAACATGCCATGCGAAAACCACTCAAGCAAACATGAAAAACACTTATCATATCAAAGGTTCAAACATGCTTGCCTGGTTCGGAGTAGTCGAAGTCTAGCTCGGCGAAGTTTGCGGCTCCGTCACCTCCTTCGGTATCTACATTATAAAAGAAATCGGATACTAACGTAAATACCATGCGTGCATAAAAATTGTTCCAAATATTTTTAAAATAAATATGATAAAAAAACTAGATAGGAAAATAAAGATGGCAGAAAAAGAATCAGCTCAAAATCATCTTTTATTTAAAAGTTATAAAGGTTTTAGTCCATGGACTGATATGTGATGAAACAGAAACTTTCCAGGGGCTAGTTTAGAGAAACAGAAAACACTTTAGTTAGAAATACGCCAACCCAAAGGGAAAACGTACTTTGCCCGAAGGCGCTTTCAGATAACGTTTCGAATAAGAAGGGAGAGGCTGACAAGGGGGTCCCGCATGTCAGGTTTAAAATCTCACCGTCGACCTAAGCAAACAATGATCGCCGGCGACGATCGACGGGGATCCAGAGGAGGGCAAGGGTATGGTTGCACTCACGAGACAATTCCGAGTCTTTGGGTGGTGGACTTGGTCGTCGGCGAGCACCACGTCGACGGCGGCTTCCACTCCGGCGGACGGCGGTTTGGTCGAGGATGGATCCCTCCGAAGAGAGCTGCAAACTCCAAATTGAAGCGCGGGTTAGGGGAGTGGGTGCACTAGGAGGCTACTGGCACAGTTTGGGAGGCGGGGGTGCTCTCACTAGAGAGAATCTTGCTGGAGCCCGAAGCGGATCGGGGCGGCCGGAGTCGGGGAAGAAGGCTCTCCTGAGGCCCTCTGATGAGCGTGGCGAGGTTTTGAGGCAAGGAGGGGAGGTGCTGGGTCGAGAACGAGCTCGGGGCCTCTATTTATAGCCGGCCCGAGGCGGTTGCCGACAGCAGGATTTCTCCGGCGAGTAATTACGGTGAGGCAGTGGTCGGGCTAGAGGTTTAGGTGACTAGGCAGCTTCACATTGGTCCACTAGCACCACTCAACGGCTAACCTGGTCGGATTTGGCCTGCTCCCGGGGTTTCGACGGAACGGAGCTCACGGGCTCGTCGGTGGCAGAGAGCGTGCTCTGCGCCTCTAAGGCCACGACAATGGTTCTGCAGCACGCACAGGGGAGAGGACGGCCACGCAGAGGCTCCTGGTGGTGTGGGCGGTGCTGGACGGCGCCGTACTGCAGGGCTGGCCCCTGCTGGCCGCCACGGGCGGTTCTGCTACCGCGGGAGGTGCCGGAGTTGACGCGACACATCGCCACCGACGCTCACAACCGTTCATACGAACATGCGGCGTGATGGATAAGAAGGAGGAGCAATGAGCAACGACCCAACAAGAGCATTGGCGAGATTGACGCTGCCGACTGACGAAAACGACACTGTCTCTGATCTGAAACACTGAATTCTGAATTTGAACAGAAATAGTGCACACTAGCTGTTCGACGAAATGTTTTAAGCATGTGGAAAAATTTCTAGAGCTGAAACTTGGTGAGGTGATCCCTTGATGCATCTGGAGACTGCGTGAATTATCTCAGAATTTTTGGAGAACAAAAAGAATGAAATTCACCAAAAATGGCAAATCTGGTCCAAACTTGCAGCAAGCAAATTTTGAAAAAGTTGAACTGTGGACCAGCAGATCTTGATGGATCTAGGTTGAGGGTACTAAGGACTAGCCAGAGGCATTTATTTGGAACCAAAACTCAAAGGAAAACTAGTAGTTCCTTTGTAAATGACTAAGGTCCAAATATATGGCAGAAAAAGATTTGAGTTTAAAATAAATAGAAATAAAATCTAAAAGAGGTTGAAACTTGCTGGAATTGGATGTTTGGCTTGACCCAAAATAGCGAGGTGGGTTTTGGAAGAAGATTTTCTACATAGGCCATGGCAAGAGAGAAATTTTTGAATGGGGAAGAATAAATCCATAATTTATAGGAATTCTTTTTAATAAAAAGGAGTTGTAAAAACCTTCCAAAATTATTTGTGTTGAGCCAACACAAGATGAAAAACCCTCAAGACAAAAGATCAAGATTGGGCAGAACCCAAAAAAATACTTGTCACAAATGAAAATTTTGAGAAGGAGAGTCTTTTAGAAACAATTTTTAAATAATCTCCTTCCAATTAAATAAAGAATTTGATAAAAACCAAATCAAAAATTTTGGAGTGTTACAACACCTACCCCCTTAGGAAAAATCTCGTCCCCGAGATTTCAGCTGATCCTCAAATAGGTGTGGGTACTCTGTCCGAAGAAAATCCTCTCTCTCCCATGTTGCTTCATCCTCGGTGTGATTGCTCCACTGAACCTTGGAAAACTTAATAGTTTTCTGACGGTTCCTCCTTTCGGACTCCTCCAATATTTTTATTGGACGTTCCGTGTAGGTGAGGTCTGGTTGCATGTCAATGTTCTCTTGAGATACATGCTTTTCTGGGTTGCTTACACATTTCCTCAACTGTGAGATGTGGAACACGTCGTGGACGTCTGACAGTTCTTCGGGTAGGTTTAGCTGGTAGGCCACTGTGCCTCTTCGTGCAATCACATAGAAGGGTCCAATAAACCGTGGTGCTAGCTTTCCTTTAACTTTGAATCGTTGTAGGCCCCTCATAGGAGATACTCGTAGATACACATATTCACCGGGTTCAAAGTTGACTTCACGATGTTTTTGATCGTAATAACTCTTTTGTTGGCTCTGGGCTGTCTTGTCGATCCCTGATTAGTCTAACTTTCTCCTCAGCTTCCTTGAGCATGTCTGGGCCGAAGATACGACTGACTCCTGTTTCTGACCAATTTAATGGGGTACAACATCTTCGCCCGTATAATGCTTCAAAAGGTGCCATTTGTAGATTGGCTTGGTAACTGTTGTTGTATGCGAACTCGGCATACGGCAAGCTTTCTTACCAACTGGTTCCATAGGTGAGAACACATGCTCTTAGCATGTCCTCTAGAATTTGATTCACACGTTCAGTTTGCCCTCCAGTCTGGGGGTGGTATGCTGTACTGAATACTATTTGAGTTCCCAGAGCTTGTTGTAAATGATCCCAAAATCTAGAGACGAATTGAGTGCCTCTGTCGGATATTATAGTCTTTGGAATTCCATGCAGACAAACTATACGGGAGAGATAAAGTTTGGCAAGCTTCTGAGTGGTGTGGGTTGTCTTTACTAGGATGAAATGTGCCACCTTAGTTAATCTATCTGTGATGACCCATATGGCATCATTTCCGTGTCCTGACCGAGGTAGTCCGACAATAAAATCCATTCCAATTTCGTCCCATTTCCACTCAGGTATCCTGTTTGGCTGTAATAGTCCTGCTGGTTTTTGGTGCTCATCTTTAATGCGCTGACATGAATCACAACATGCAATGAATGTGGCTATCCCTCTTCATACCATGCCACCAAAAAATTTCCTGAATGTCCTTGTACATTTCGGTTCCTCTAGGGTGGATTGAATATGGAGCGGTGTGGCCTTCGGCTAGAATTTGCTATTTGAGGCCCTCTATATTTGGTACGCAAAGTCTGTCTCCGTACCATAATATTCCCTTATCGTCTACGACGAATTCTGAAGCCTTGCCCAGACTCACTTTTCTTTTTATGCCTTCGATGCTAGGGTGCCCATGTTGAGCCTTCTTAATTTGTTCCATTAGGGTGGGCTGTATTTCCAAATTTGACACATTGCCTTCACCAAGTTGAGTTTGGCGAACTCCTGCTGAAATTCAGGTCTCAAGTTCTGTAGACTGTCGTTGCCCGAGCTGGGGTTTCGACTAGGAGCATCTGCCACTACATTCGCCTTTCCTGGATGGTAGTGAATGCCAACATCATAATCTTTCACTAATTCCAACCAGCGCCGTTGTCGTAAATTGAGTTCTGGTTGTGTGAAAGTATATTTGAGGCTTTTATGGTCCGTATATATTTCACAACAATTTCCAAGCAAAAAGTGCCTCCACTCTTTGAGTGCATGAATGACTGCTGCCAATTCCAAGTCATGAGTAGGATAATTTTCTTCATGCTTTTGTAGTTGCATGGAAGCGTATGCGACTACTTTGCCTTCTTGCATTAGTACGCATCCGAGGCCCTTCCGAGATGCGTCACAATATACTTCAAAACTTTTGTGTGTGTCTGGTACAACCAATACTGGTGTTGTTGTCAATTTCCTTTTGAGTTCTTGGAAACTTTTCTCGCAAGCTTCAGTCCATACAAATTTCTTATCCTTCTTGAGTAATTGTGTCATTAGTTTTGCTATGGTGGAGAACCCCTCAATAAACCTTCGGTAATATCCAGCCATCCCCAGGAAACTTCGTACATCCGTTACGTTGGCTGGTGGTTTCCAGCCAAATACGGCCTTGACTTTTTCTGGGTCCACGGCAACACCTTCTTGGGTCAATACGTGGCCTAGAAAACCAACCTATCTTAACCAAAATTCACATTTACTGAATTTGGCGTATAATTGATGCTTCCTTAATTCTACCAGTACAATTTTGAGATGTTCAGCATGTTCTTCTGGTGTCTTAGAGTATACCAGAATATCATCAATGAACACCACAACAAATTTGTCCATAAATTTCATAAACACTTTGTTCATGAGGTGGACAAAATATGCGGGGGCGTTTGTCAGTCCAAACGGCATTACTGTAAATTCGTATAATCTGTATCTGGAGGTGAATGATGTCTTAGGGATATCTTTTGTCCATACTTTTAATTGATGATACCACGACCTTAAATCAATTTTTGAGAAAACCTTGGCTTGTGCGAGCTGGTCAAATAAATCATTTATCTGTGGCATCAGATATTTGTTTTTTATGGTGACCATGTTGAGTGCTCGATAGTCTATACATAACCTCATTGTCCCATCTTTTTTCTTGGCAAATAATACTAGTGAACCCCAAGGTGAGGAGCTGGCCCGTATAAATCCTTTGTCCAGTAATTCTTTTATTTGCTTCTTTAACTCTACCAACTCGGAGGGTGCCATTCTATAGGGTTTCCTGTAAATGGGGTGGTTCCAGGTGCTAGTTCCATGATGAACTCTATTTCCCGGTCTGGTGGCATGCCTGGTAGTTCTTCGGGAAATACGTCAGGGAACTCACAAACCACTGGGACTTTTCTTAACTCTGAAATGTCCACCTTGTTCAACCTTGGTTGCCGTGATATTGGTCTTTCTTGAGCTGCAACTTTTATTGTCTTCCCGTGATGATGAGTAAGAATTACTGTCCGATTGAAGCAGTCGATAAATCCCTTGTTGGTGGTTAACCAGTCCATTCCTAGGATAACATCCAGTCCCTTATTTTCCAATACAATGAGGTTTGCCTGAAACTTTAGTCCCTCAATCTCAATAACCAAACCTTGGCAGTAACTCTGAGTGATTTGCTTAATCCCGGGAGACTTGATGGTCATCGACTTTTCCAAGGGAAGCATCGAAAAATCATGTTGCAAAGCAAATTTCTTTGAAATGAACGAGTGAGAAGCTCCAGAATCAAACAAAACCGTGGCAGGTATTGTGTTGACAGGGAACGTACCGACTACGATATCCGGGGCATTCTGTGCTTCCTCCTTGGTCACATGGTTCAAGTGACCCTTCTTGTGATTGTTCTTGGGGTTGACGTTGTTACCTTGGGTGTTGAATTATTTCCACTGTTGTTCGGCTTGGGGGCCGAGTTTCTTGGCTTTGGGCACTGTTTGGCATAGTGTCCTTCCTCTGCACAAGCGTAGCAAGTAACACCTGGGCGATATGTAAAATCCTTGTCTCTTGCATGAAAAATTTTGTTCGGGCGTGGAACAATGGTTTTGGATTTTTTCGTTCCAATTTTCTGAAAATCAGTCTTGTTCCGATTGTTGCGACCATGAGTAGTTTTGTCCCTTTTGCGCTTGCGAAAATCCTCCAAGCTGCGGCGCTCATTTTCCAATGTAATAGCTTTGTCCACAAGTGTTTTGAAATCCAAAAAGGTGTGTACGACCAGCTGGCATTTAAGTGCTAGTGCCAGACCGTCCAGAAATTTTTCCATCTTTTTATTTTCAGTCATATGCTCTTCGTTAGCATAATGAGATGATTGAGTAAACTGACTATTGTACTCAGTCACTGTCATGCTTCTCTGCTTGAGGTCATCAAACTCCCTTTTCTTGATCCTCATAATGCTTCTGGGAATGTGCGCCCCACGAAAACCTTCTTTAAATTCTTCCCATGTGATGTTATTTTCATTGGGGTGCATGTGTAGGAAATTTTCCCACCATGATGCAGCTGCTCCAGTGAGGTAGTGAGGTGCATAAAGTACCTTCTCACGGTCCGAACATTGTGCAATAATTAACTTCCTTTCAATGTCTCGAAGCCAATCATCGGCCTCAAGAGGTCTATCAGTGTGAGAGAACATTGGGGGATGTGTCTTTTGTAGTTCCGACAATTTGGAATGCTGCTGATATGGTTCATGGTGATTTCCGATATTGATAACATGGTTCATCATTTCCTGATGCTGCTGCTGGCTTTGCTCATAAAGGCGGCATACTTGAGAAAATGTTGCTTCACTGCCTTGCTGACTTGACTGCCCCTGTGTGAAATTGTTACTTGTCTGGGTACCATAATTTTCTTCCGGCGGACTTGGCATGGAACGAGTCCAGGGACGAGGCATTTTCCACTCTGGGGTATTTTTGCAGAATTCATGAGAAAAACTGAGTGGCAAAAATAAATAATTTTACAAAGGCGGAAAAAAAATTCAAGAAAAATACTTGATTGCGCATGGAGAAGGACCACTCAGTACATATCTTACATGCAAGCCGTAATTATACAATACATCAATCAGGATGTGCGTACACATTCCTGACATGTTATTAAGGCTAGTGCACTTCTCCGAGTTCCTACATGATGCGCACACAAACTACTTCTCACCAAACCTATATACATATAAACATATCATACAAGCTGGTACATCGCACGGCTGCTTTGCGCACTTAGTCGGAGATGGTAAAAACTTCCCTCGGCCTGCCGAGGATAAGACCCAGTGATGCTGGAGACTCAACCTCCTCCTCACTAATAGGCTCCAGGAGCGAAGTACTGGGTTGAGGAGCTGGTGCGGGCGCGGCAGGTGGTGCAGCACTGACTGGAGTAGGAGCAATGACTTGGTCAAACTCCTTAGTGGTAGGCAGGCGGCGAAAGGTGGCTAAGATGGCAGGTGTATAGGATGTTGAGGACGAGACATAAGTCAGTGGTGGTGCTATATGGAGGAGCTCCCTCCTGTTGGAGGAACAGCCCTGAACGAAGTCCATACGAGCGGCCACAAAGTCGTCCACAAGGTTATCAAAAGCTGCCTCAAGAGCCTTGAGATACTCAACCAACATTTCAATAGCCTCATCTCTCTCCCCCCCTAGCGAAAGTGAATGCATAGTGACATGTGTATGGCACGTGGCATGGGAGGTAGCGGTAGCGACGAGCCTTCATCGAAGGAAGAGCATCCCAGAGACGAGCTATCGCCTCGCGGGCAGCCATCTACATAGCATGCCTCTCCGTAGGCATGGCCCTTCCCACAAATCGGAAGCGGCATGACTCAGAACATCCTCCCTTGAATTGCACTGTGGCCTGGTGCATAGACACGCTGTCGCTGATCTTGTGCTGGTAGAGTCTGAACTCCGGACGAGCCGATGGCCCGATCGCGACCTTGGTGATGGAGACGAGAAGCTTGATAAACCCCTCAGGTACATTGGCGAACACCTGTGACTCACAGTCGCTGCCAGCCATCTACAAAGGTAGACAAAAATTCCGAATAGTCAAATCATAAATTTATGATGACTAATAGAAAATTGCTACATTTGCAAAATTAAAATAGCACTTATTACGCTAATAACTGATTAGCGATCGCACCTAGTGGCTTCCTACAGTTAGCCTTGCTCTGATACCAAGGTTGTTAGGACCGGTTTTCTAATAAAACATTTATTGAAAACCGACCATTATATCAGACCAGTATAGAAGAATCCTCCTTACTGGTAGACAAATCCTTGATATAGAAATCCAGAAGTACTAAATATTATACAAGGTTGAGCTGAGGCTGCTCAACAATTTTATTACAAGCACGCCGATATTATACATAAAGGCGGATATGACACGAAGGGTATGGTGGCATAACTACTGACTCGTAATAAAAGTGGTGGTGGATATGTCACAGTGAAGTGGGGGACATGACTCCAAAATCTTACAGCTCATCAAGCGCCGGAGTGAGGCTTGATGATTTTATTAGGGTAGCGGAAGCGTATATAATACAAGTGACCAACTCTAGGATCGCACGGGACTGACTGGGACTCCTCTAGGCGTCAGACTCGCTATCGTACTCTTCATCCATAAGATCGCCTTCATCAACATCTGGCCAAATCAACAAGCCATGTGAGTACTTTGAATGTACTCGCAAGACAGTTTGGACACAATGTAAACATGATGCACATGAGCAGATTAGTAATGCACACTCAGCTAACAAATTTGCACTACACGTTGAATAAAAAGGAAGTCAGGCAGTAGTCCTCCCGAAATCCCAATAAAATAGTTGGAGACCGATCGGGTGTCTGAAGCGACGCCTCGAAAGGTAAAATAACTTAACATGCCATAGTCGGGCATTAGGGCGACACCACATAAAGGGCTTATATTGAAACGTAAATGGCAGTACGTGCCACAGTCGGACGTCTAAGCGACATCTCGAAAAGGGCTCATAACGAAAGTAAATAACAAGGATGCCACAGTCGGACGTTTGAGCGACATCACATAAAGGGCTTATATCTAAAGTAAATAACAAGAATGCCATAGTCGGGCGTCTGAGCGACATCACATAAAGGGCTTATATCAAAAGTAAATAACAAGAATGCCACAGTCGGACGTCTGAGCGACATCACATAAAGGGCTTATATCAAAAGTAAATAACAAGAATGCCACAGTCGGACGTCTAAGCGACATCACATAAAGGGCTTATATCTGAAAGTGAATAACAAGAATGCCACAGTCGGACGTCTTGGCGACATCACATAAAGGGCTTATATCCAAAAGTAAGTAACAAGAATGCCACAGTCGGACGTCTGAGCGACATCACATAAAGGGCTTATATTTCATCATTTGAATTCAAGTAATTCATGAAGGTAAATCATCCCAAGGAATACTTAGTACATAATAATAAACCGGTTAGTCCATCCACAGGAATAACATTCAGCCGGGCTTACCACTCTTAGTTTCTGTAGCGACCCGACCTCAGATGGTCAAGTCTCTGTGCTTCAGTGTCATCCCTGGATCAGTAATGCTGACACACACAGTACTCGAAGGATTTATAACAGAGTAGCAATCACACACTATTACATCAAATGTCTCCAAAGAGAACTTATTACAATAATATGGCTTAAGGCCATTTAATGCGATAACAGCGGAAGGCTTGGAAGATAAGGTGAGTCCATCAACTCCAACGGCATAGCTGAGCTGCACGGCAACAACCTAACGAACCTTACTCCTCGTCTGAAAAGTCTGCAACATAATACGTTGCGGCCCGAAAACGGGTTAGCACATGGAATATGCTGGCAATATAACACAGTAGGGCAGAAACAGAATAATGCTATCACTACATGCATATATGGCTGGTGGAAAGCTGTATGGTTGTAGTTTTGCGAAAAGCCAATTTTTTCCTACAACAACGGAATAGATTTTAATTTTACTATCATGGTGGTTGCAACATCATTGAGAAGGTATCCCCAACTCAATCCCAATTAAAGTGAATTAACATCCCAACAGTATTAATTAAGCATGGTGAGATACATGTGATAACCCAAGTACTAGATACTCAAGAATTGTCCATAACCGGGGACACGGCTAACCATGATTAGATTGTACACTCTGCAGAGGTTTGCGCACTTTTCCCCACAAGACTCGATCGCCTCCGTTGGATTTCTCGCACTACATGGTGTTTGAGAAACGGATGACCGAGACACAGTCTTTCAGAAACGTTAACTCTCTACTCCGGGTAGACCATACCAAACCTACAAAACCCACTACCTGCTGATCTACCTCTTCAAGAGCTTCACGTAACTTACTCAACTATGCTAGAGCCCATAATAACTTGTGGCTGCACACAGAAGTTTCTAGCATGAATCATCTGTTCCCTTTGAGCCTGGGTGGCGGTCCATAGGAAGATCACACGGGTACCCCGGGATTTCCAAAAAAACAGACAACACTGGGTTCCCTAGGTGCCTCAATCCACCCAGTTGTTTGATTAAGTTGCCACCTTAAGTTGAACCATTAATTAACAATCTCACATCTGACATGAATTTCACTCAAACCCAAACCACGTCTACGAGCATAGCATAGCAATAAGCAATACGTAGAAGTAACTCCCAAGGGTTTGAATGTAACAGGGCAATAGGTTCTACCTCAGCAACTACTTCCCAACCCACAAGTTAATGACATCCTAATCATGCAATGTTTGAGGATTGGAACTAATGCATAAAAACTGGGTAATAATGGGATATGATCAAAGTGTTACTTGCCTTGCTGATGATCCACGAATCCTAGAGACTCGTAGTAACACGCTTCGCACTCCAGGAATTCTATCACAAGAAAACAATAACATACACAAGTAACAAGCAACGATGCACAAACAAAACTCAAATAAGAGAGGTTGACCAGAAAGTTCAAATTAAGAACTCCGGTTCGCAAAAAGAATCAAAACAAACAGAGCAACGAAACTCAAACGGCGAAAGAAAGAAGCTTCATTTACTAATTTGAAACTAGGTCAAATTTTACAGTAGCAAAACTTGTTTGAGTTGGTTAAACGGAAAGAGGGTTTCAAGATGAAACTCCAGGCGCTTGAATCGCCTGATTCTGTTAAACGAACGAAAAGATAAACAGAAACTAAGATCGAATCAGAAATCACGATCAGATAAATCGCGGAATAAATCCGATAAAAGAAAACTCATGAAGAGACTAACGAACGAGCGTTCGTTAGCTGTAACTAATGGGCGAAAACCGTTCGTTAAAACGAACGTACAGACGAACGTCCGCTAACTGGAAGAACCGAGAAAAACCGGCGAATCCGAAAAAAAACGGATCTAGGGTTTCTGGAAAAAAACCAAATGGTTTTTATAAAAAAACGGCGGCGGGGCGCGGTGGCTACCTCCGGCGAGGGGCTCCGGCGGGGCGGGGTGCGGGGCGGCGGCTCGCGGGGCGG
>NC_041382.1:745611478-745619634 GCF_002162155.2 Triticum dicoccoides | reverse complement strand
GGCGGCTGCGCGCGGCAGGGGCGGTGGGGCTAGGCGGCGGTGGTGGTGGTGTTGGGGGCGGCGGTGGCGACGTATATAAAGGGGCGGGGGCGGTGACTTGCAGGAGGGGGCAAGGCGCGGCGGCTGCGGAGTCCAACTTGGACTCCGGTCCGAGTGGCGGCGGCGACGGCCTGGCGCGGCGGCGGCCTAGCGCGGCTGGGCCTTAGGCCCAGTCGGCGCGGGAACCCTTTTTTTTTAAAAAAAACTTCACCAACCAAAGTAAAATCCTAAAAAAAATAAATAAATACCTAAAAATGCCAAAACAATTTTCACCGTCTAAATAAAATATTTAGAACAAGATGAACATTTTCTTGGCCCTAAAATGCAATTTTGAAAACATGCAATTTTTCTAATGCAAATAAAATCCGAATAAAATCAAATAAAAATCAATTTAATGATTTTAATATTTTTCCTCCAATATTTCATTTATTTTGGAGAAGTCATATTATCTCCTCTCTTTAATTTTTAATGTGACATATTTTTCGAAGAGAAATAATTAAAATCAAATCCTCTTTTCATTATTTGATAAAAGAATCAAATATGAAGACCGGGAAATCCCCAACTCTCTCCGAGGGTCCTTGAGCTGCTTAGGATTTCGAGTATTATGGAACGGAAAAGCAATAAAACTTGATATGCATGGATGATCTATGTATAACATTCCAAATTGAAAATTTGGGATGTTACAAACCTACCCCCCTTAAGATGAATCTCGCCCTCGAGATTCGGATTGGCTAGAAAATAGGTATGGGTGGTCCTTGCGGAGATCATCCTCTCGTTCCCAGGTAGCTTCATCCTCGGTATGGTGGCTCCACTAAACTTTACGAAACTTGATAACCTTACTGTGGGTGACTCTGCTGGCAAACTCAAGAATCTTAACTGGCTTCTCCTCGTAAGTCAAATCACTATCCAACTGAATCGCCTCCAAGGGTACTGTATCTCTTAATGGTATTTCCGCCCTCTCAGCATGACACTTCTTCAGCTGTGAAACGTGGAACACATTGTGGACTCCTGACAATCTCTCAGGTAACTCCAACTTGTAGGTGACTTCTCCCATCCGTTCCAAAATGCAATACGGTCCTACAAATCTCGGGGCTAACTTTCCTTTAACTCTAAAACGTTTCACTCCTTGCAAGGGTGATACTCGCAGATATGCTCTATCTCCAATTTCATAGGTTACCTCCTTGCGTTTTGAGTCTGCGTAACTCTTTTCCTGGACTGAGCAATCTTCAGTCGGTCTCGGATCAATTTTACCTTCTCCTCAGATTCTTTAATCAAGTCTAGTCCAAACAACTGTCGGTCTCCTACCTCATCCCACATCAACGGTGTTCTGCACCTGCGTCCATACAGGGCTTCAAACGGTGCCGTCTTCAAACTAGCTTGTTAGCTATTGTTGTATGAGAACTCTGCATACGGCAAATTGTCATCCCAACTAGATCCATAATCTAGCGCACAGGCTCTCAACATGTCCTCCAAAATTTGATTGACTCTCTCAGTCTGTCCATCTGTCTGCGGTTGAAATGATGTACTGAACTCCAATCTCGTTCCCAAAGTCTGGTGTAACTGATGCCAAAACTTTGAAGTAAATTGTGTTCCTCGATCCGATACGATGGTCCTCGAAACTCCATGCAGACATATGATTTTGGACATATAGATCTTGGCCAACTTTGCACTTGCATAGGTAGTTTTCACTGGGATGAAGTGAGCTACTTTGGTCAAACGATCAACTACTACCCATATGGAATCATATCCTGCTTTAGTCCTGGGTAATCCGGTGATAAAGTCCATGCCAAGTTTATCCCACTTCCATTTGGGTATCGGCATAGGCTATAACAGTCCTGCTGGCTTCTGATGTTCTGCCTTAACTCTCTGACATACATCACATATGGCTACATACTCGGCAATATCCTTCTTCATACCAGTCCACCAGAAACGTTCCTTCAAATCCAAATACATCTTGGTGTTTCCAGGGTGTATCGAGTATGGTGAATCATGGGCCTCTTGAAGTATTAACTTCCTGATCTCCTGGCTGTTGGGCACATAAACTCGGTCCTCAAACCATAGGGTATCGTGCTCATCCTCACAAAAACCTTTGGCCTTTCCTTTGCCCATCTTCTCCTTTATCTCGGCAATCTCTTTATCATCTTTCTGAGCTTCCCGAATCTTGTCCAGCAATGTCGACTGAACCTCCATTGTGGCAATGAACATTCTAGGTACAATCTCTAACCAAAGTTCCATGATGTCCTTTGCTAATTCCTACGGCAGTCCTTTACTTTCAAGGGTATTAGCATAACTCTTCCGACTCAATGCGTCTGCTACGACATTTGCCTTTCCTGGATGATAGTGTAGCTTCATGTCATAATCCTTTATAAGCTCCAACCATCTCCTCTGCCTAAGGTTCAGCTCCTTCTGGGTGAAGATGTACTTCAAACTCTTGTGATCCGTGTACACTTCATAACGGTTTCCAATAAGGTAATGTCTCCAAGTCTTCAACGCATGCACTATGGCTGCTAGCTCCAAATCATGTGTGGCATAATTCAACTCATGAGGTTTTAGTTGTAGTGAGGCATACGAAACAACTCTTCCGTCCTGCATAAGCACACATCCAAGTCCTAAGCGAGAGGCGTCGCAATACACTTGGAACTCCTTATGTATATCTGGCAGTACTAGCACTGGGGCTGTAGTCAAACATTTCTTCAACTCCTGGAAACTTGCTTCACAATCTTCTATCCATTTAAACTTGGCATCCTTCTTCAATAGTTCAGTCATTGGTTTTGCAATCTTGGAAAAATTCTCAATGAATCTCCGGTAGTATCCTGCGAGTCCAAGAAAACTGCGGATCTCGCTAACTGAGGTGGGTGCCAACCATTCAGTGACTGACTGAACCTTGCTGGAGTCTACTACTATACCTTCTCCTGATATAACATGTCCAACGAATCCGACTTCCTTCAGCCAAAACTCGCATTTGCTAAACTTAGCATACAACTGGTGTTCCCTGAGCTTCTCGAGAACTAAACACAGATGCTCTTTGTGCTCCTCCTCGTTCTTCGAGTATACCATGATGTCATCAATAAACACCACAACAAACTTGTCCAAATACTCCATGAACACCTTGTTCATCATGCTCATGAAATAGGCAGGGGCGTTAGTCAGTCCAAACGACATGACCGTGTACTCGTATAATCCATATCGCGTTGTGAACGCCATCTTTGGTATGTCCTTCTCTCGTATCTTCAACTGATGATATCCCGATCGCAAATCGATCTTCGAAAACACTTTAGCTCCTTGCAACTAATCAAACAGATCGTTGATCATCGGCAGTGGGTACTTGTTCTTAATCGTCACTTCATTCAATGCTCGATAATCAACAACCATCCTCAGGGATTTATCCTTCTTCTCAACCAAAAGTACTGGGGCTCCCCAAGGTGATGAACTTCTTCGGATATACCCTTTCTCCAATAACTCCTTGATCTGTTTCTTAACTTCTTCCAGATCATTTGCGGGCATCCGATAGGGTCTCTTGGATATTGGTCCTGTTCCTGGTAATAGCTCTATCAAAAACTCAATATCTCTGTCCGGTGGCATGCCTGGTAACTCCTCTGGGAAAACATCCGGGTAATCCTTCACTACAGGCATTTCCTCCTGAACAACTCCCGTAAGGGCATTCACTTGACTCCTCCTAGGCACATGCCTAGATACATACTTAATCCTTTTTCCTTCTGGGGTGGTGAGATAAATCGACTTACTAGCACAGTCAATGCTTCCTCCAAACTTTGACATCCAGTCCATACCCAATATCACATCCAATCCTTGTGACTCCAAGATAATTAGGTCGGACGGAAAAACATGTGTACCAATGGTTAAGGGTATCTGGTCACACCATCGGCTAGCCATATACTCTGCTCTGGGTGAACTCACTAAAAGAGGGGTCCTAAGGGTTTGGGTTGGTAGTTTAAACTTATCCATGAATCCCCTTGATATGTATGAATGCGATGCACCAGTATTGAAAAGAACAAGAGAGGTAAATGACTTAACCAAAAACTTACCTATTACCGCGTCCGGCTGCTCTTCAACTTCCTCCACGTTAACGTGGTTCACTTGTCCTTTGTTGGGATTGGGCTTCTTCCCAGTGCTTCCATTTCCATTTCCATTCCTTCCTTCAGGGCAATCATTGGCATGGTGCCCTGTCTTCCCGCACTTAAAACAGGTAACCTGACTTAAGTCTCTTTTGGCGGGAGTGGACGGGTTGGAGTGGTTCTGATTGTTGTTAGCTTTGTTCCCATTCCTATTCTTAGCACCATTGTGGTTATGTGATCCTCCTCCAGTGTGGTTGTGACCTCCATGGTTGTGAACAAGTCCTCCCGTGTTCGGGGTTAGGCGAGGCTTCTGCTGAGCTCCTGAGTTATACTTCCCTTGTCCATACTTTCTCTTGCGGCTCTCAATCTGCTGTTGTTTCCCTTCAATCATAAGAGCCTTATCTACCAACTCCTGGTAGTTGTTAAAGGTTGCTACCATCAACTGCATGCTCATCTCATCATTCAGCCCTTCCATAAACTTCTCCTGCTTCGCGGCATGTGTGGCCACATCATCAGGGGCGTAGCGAGATAACTTGCTAAACTCATCCACGTACTGAGCCACAGTACGGTTCCCCTGGCGTAAGTTGCGGAATTCCCGCTTCTTTATTTGCATAGCTCCAGTGGAGACATGGGTTGTGCGGAAAGCTTGTTGAAACTGGACCCAAGTGACATTGGCTATAGGAAAAGTGGCCGTGTAATTCTCCCACCATGAGGCTGCTGGTCCATCCAATTGATGTGCGGCAAAGCGCACTCTCTCAGAATCTGTGCAACCTGCGGTGGTCAACTCCCTTCCAATACGGCGTAGCCAATCATCAGCAACTATAGGCTCGGTGCTACTGGAAAACACCGGCGGCTGTAACCTTAGAAAACGGGCTAGGTTGTCCACTGGCGGTGGGTTGTTGTTGTTGTTGCCCTGGTTCTGAACTAGCAATTGCATCAAGGCATTCTGCTGCTGGATCAACTGGGTGAGCACCGGCGGGAAGGCAAAACCGGGGTCATGTCTTGGAGGCATCTGAGGGGTTTAGATGGGAGAGATTTAGAATAGAAGAGGTCTAATGAGAAAACACTACCCATATGCACATGAGACAAACACAATCATTTCACTCAATCAATCAAGCAAGGGCATACAAACGGTCTAGAACTATCGCAAAAGTGCTCACTACTACTATATACATGGGGGAAATACTACTAATATATGGTAGTCATCTAGAAATTTTGATCGGTGGAAGACTCCATGACGTCTGCTCCAACTTCGTCTTCAAAGTCATCATCACTAGGGTCGGAGTTGGTGTCGTCGATGATGATGTAGTCCGCGGGGCGTATTTCCTTGGGTTCTTCTTCTTCTTCTATTGGTGTTGGTCCTCCCATGAATACTCCGATCTTCTTGACTAAGTCATCCTTCTTCTCTAGTAGGGTCTTGATTTCCTCCTCATATCCATCGCGGGTAAACTTGAGTTCTTCCTCCAGCTCGATGATCCTAGTCTTCGACTTCTTCAAGTCCATCATGTCCGCACACATCTGGTTCTCCTGACGTCGAATGTGCTGGTTTAACTCCTAGATGAAAGCTGCAATGGATCTATCCTTCCTGGTGTTGATTACTTCCCATTGCTCGTCTCGGCGCCCACATATTTGGTAAATAGTGTCCTTAAGCTCCCTGTTGTAAACTTCTCCAATGCGTCCCATGGTGATGTGAGATGCCATACTCTTTCCTAAACTCCAGGTTGGTGCGTCACAGGAAAATTCTATGGGTTTAGAAGTTGGCGAGAACGTCCTTCCTGGAACTTGTACTTGAATCATCCAGCGCTCCTCTTTAGGTAAAGTGGCATTGTACGTCCCGGTGAAGCTTGGTATTCCAATGTTCAAGTACCCAGTGACTTCCTTCAAGTGGCGTCCAAAAGGTGTGTCTTCATCCGGTTGTGCAAACTTGTTCTTCATCTCTGTCATCCTAAAGAGTAGAAAATGGAGAGGAGTCAGAAATGAGAAGAGAAGTGTGACCTAGGGTTTATCTTAGTGGTCGTGTCCTACACTCAGCGTGTGCTCTGATACCATCTTGTAGCGACCCAACCTCAGACGGTCAAGTCTCTGTGCTTTAGTGTCATCCCTGGATCGGTAATGCTGACACACATAGTACTCGAAGGATTTATAACAGAGTAGCAATCACACACTATTACATCGAGTGTCTCCAAAGAGAACTTATTACAATAGTATGGCTTAAGGCCATCTAATGCGATAACATCGGAAGGCTTGGAAGATAAGGTGAGTCCATCAACTCCAACGGCATAGCTGAGTTGCACGGCAACGACCTAACGAACCTTACTCCTCGTCTGATAAGTCTGCAACATAATACATTGCAGCCCAAAAATGGGTCAGCACATGGAATATGCTGGCAATATAACATAGTAGGGCAGAAACAGAATAATGCTATCACTACATGCATATATGGCTAGTGGAAAGCTGTATGGTTGTAGTTTTGCGAAAAGCCAATTTTTCCCTACAACAAGGGAATAGATTTTAATTTTACTATCATGGTGGTTGCAACATCATTGAGAAGGTATCCCCAACTCAATCCCAATTAAAGTGAATTAACATCCCAACAGTATTAATTAAGCATGGTGAGATACATGTGATAACCCAAGTACTAGATACTCAAGAATTGTCCACAACCGGGGACACGGCTAACCATGATTAGATTGTACACTCTGTAGAGGTTTGTGCACTTTTTCCCACAAGACTCGATCACCTCCATTGGATTTCTCGCACTACATGGTGTTTGAGAAACGGATGACCGAGACACAGTCTTTCAGAAACGTTAACTCTCTACTTCGGGTAGACCATACCAAACCTACAAAACCCACTACCTGCTGATCTACCTCTTCAAGAGCTTCACGTAACTTACTCAACTATGCTAGAGCCCATAATAGCTTGTGGCTGCACATGGAAGTTTCTAGCATGAATCATCTCAGTTCCCTTTGAGCCTGGGTGGCGGTCCATACGAAGATCACACGGGTACCCCGGGATTTCCAAAAAAACAGACAACACTGGGTTCCCTAGGTGCCTCAATCCACCCAGTTGTTTGATTAAGTTGCCACCTTAAGTTGAACCATTAATTAACAATCTCACATCTGACATGAATTTCACTCAAACCCAAACCACGTCTACGAGCATAGCATAGCAATAAGCAATACGTAAAAGTAACTGCCAAGGGTTTGAATGTAACAGGGCAATAGGTTCTACCTCAGCAACTACTTCCCAACCCACTAGTTAATGACATCCTAATCATGCAATGTTTGAGGATTGGAACTAATGCATAAAAACTGGATAATAATGGGATATGATCAAAGTGTTACTTGCCTTGCTGACGATCCGCGAATCCTAGAGACTCGTAGTAACACGCTTCGCACTCTGGGAATTCTATCGCAAGCAAACAATAACATACATAAGTAACAAGAAACGATGCACAAACAAAACTCAAATAAGAGAGGTTGACCAGAAAGTACAAATTAAGAACTCTGGTTCGCAAAAAGAATCAAAACAAACGGAGCAACGAAACTCAAACGGCGAAAGAAAGAAGCTTCATTTACTAATCTGAAACTAGGTCAAATTTTACAGTAGCAAAACTTATTTGAGTTGGTTAAACGGAAAGAGGGTTCCGAGACGAAACTCCAGGCGCTTGAATCGCCTGATTCCGTTAAACAAGCGAAAAGATAAACAGAAACTAAGATCGGATCAGAAATCATGATCAGAAAAATCACGGAATAAATCCGATAAAAGAAAACTCACGAACAGACTAACGAACGAGCGTTTGTTAGCTGTAATTAACTGGCGAACACCATTCGTTAAAACGAACGTACGGACGAACGTCCGCTAACTGGAAGAACCGAGAAAAACCGGTGAATCCGAAAAAAAACGGATCTAGGGTTTCTGAAAAAACCGAACGGTTTTTATAAAAAAACCGGCGGCGGGGCGCGGTGGCTACCTCCGGCGAGGGGCTCCGGCGGGGCGGGGTGCGGGGCGGCGGCTCGCGGGGCGGCGGGGCTTGGCGGC